>NC_045439.1:120865013-120906466 GCF_002776525.5 Piliocolobus tephrosceles
TGCAGCCATAAAAAAGGATGAGTTTGCGTCCTTTGTAGGGACATGGACGCAGCTGGAAACCATCATTCTTAGCAAACTATCACAAGAAGAGAAAACCAAACACCGCATGTTCTCACTCATAGGTGGGAACTGAACAATGAGATCACTTGGACTCGGGAAGGGGAACATCACACACTGGGGCCTATCATGGGGAGGGGGGAGGGGGGAGGGATTGCATTGGGGAGTTATACCTGATATAAATGATGAATTGATGGGTGCTGACGAGTTGATGGGTGCAGCACACCAACATGGCACATGTATACATATGTAACAAACCTGCACGTTATGCACATGTACCCTAGAACTTAAAGTATAAAAAAAAAAAAAAAAAAAAAAAAAAAAGAATGTCTCATGCAATATTTGGGACATAATTATACAAATATATTTTTTAATTAGTACAGAACTCCTCTTACAGGCCATATACACTCAGCACTCCCCTTTGAGAAATGTTTATGCTAGAAATATACATATACTAAAAGATTTGTTTATCTGAAATTCAAATTTAACTGGGTTTCCCATATTTTTATTTTCTAAATCTGGCAAACCTGGCTTAGTTTATGCAATTGACTGTCATACAATGTTCAAGTAAAATTATACAGTTGACCCTTGAACAAAATGGATTTGAACTGTATAGGTTCACTTATATGTAGATTTTTTTCAACCAAACGCATATTGAAAAATATAGTTTTCATAAGATAGGCAACTCCATACTTTTCACATAGACAATTTCCTCAGGGCTGACTGAGGGACTTGAGGATGCATGGATTTGAGTATGGGAGAAGTCCTGAAACCAAACCCTTAGTATACCATTGAGAAATAACTGTACTTCACTCTCCCCAAATTATCTTACTATCTTATTTCTTTTCTTGCTCATCTCTATGTCTAGTCTCATGTTAAATTGTGAGTAAAGCTGTTTATCCTAGGATAACCCATCTGACACTGTCATGTCAGACATTGAGGCTGCCCAGGAAGAGCGTGGCCTCAGCCTAAAAGCCAGGGCAGATCTTGGAAGAGTCCCAGGTAGAGACTGCTCTCCATGTAAAGGAAAGTTCTCTTCTGAAGGGAGAGCTGAGTAGCCCACCTTTCTGGTTCCCACTGTCCCTCAGTGTAAGGTTTTTGTATCGGTTTGAATCCCAGAGTGCGCCAACAAATGACATGAGGTGGTGTGGAGCTACATGCTGTTTTAATAAGCCCCTGGGTGCAGGCGGACTGAGACCTAAAATGATATCAGCACCAAGTGAGGACTGGACAAAGGTTTTATAGTCTCCCGTAACTAGGAAGTGTCTTAGTCTGACGTAACTGCTATGTTGTAGCCGGATGGCCTCTTTCTCAATCTCCAGAGGTACGTTTCTTCCGGCCAGCTCTTTTCCTGCTCCTGCTATGTTGCTGGCGCACACTGCTGACCCATGCTGCTGATGCAAGTGGCCTTGCGCCTTGGGACTGGGCCTGAGAAGGGAGGAGTTATTCATCTCCTTAAGCTTTCAGGCCCCGGGAGAGCCTTACACTCAGTGGGTGAGAAACATATATACCCAGGGTCCAAAAGCCTTTCTCTCTTCTGCTTGAAAACTTGCCCTGCCCTGAGAAAATAACTGATTATAACTTAAAGCAAGGTCAACAAACTTCTTAAAGGGACATAGAGTAAATATTTTAGTCTTGGTGGGCTACATATGGTCTCTGTTATGCATTCTCTTTAAAAAAAAAAAAAAAATCTTTTAAACATATAAAAACAACCCTTAGCTCTAGCAGGTCATACAAAAATAAGTTACAGTCCAGACTTCACCCATGAATCACTGTTTGCTAATTCATGATTTAAAAACTTATTGTTTTCAAAGTACATTTATGACAATAAAGTCTAAAGATCCCAGGTGAAGGAATGACGTTCTCACTTCTCACTGTGGAGCTTTGGGAATATGTAATTTTCAGGAGACTAAGGAAACATCTCTGATTTACCCAAATCTCAAAGTTGGTAGTAAAGAATATTGTAAATGTAAGAAATGCACAAATGAAAGCCCTAGTCTGAACTGGTCTTTGTTAATTTTATGGTCGGAATAGAATACATAATAGGTGCCTACTCATTCAGTGAATGCTTGATTAGTTTGGTTTACCAAATGTATGGTTTTCATGAAAAAAGTCATTTTATTTTTTATTTTAAGTATCTGAGATTTTGTTTTTGAAAACTTTAGAGTTACCTACGCCCGCTTGTATCTTAGAAATATCCAGATGATGATAGAGCTTTTTTGATCAATATTTAGTTTGTTTTCCAAAATCAATATGTAATACCACTGCATCTATTAAAGAAAACCTATCCCGACCCTCAGCACTAGACAAGTGCATTATTCAATTTAAACTTCAATGCAGTCCTTTAGTTACTTTCCTGGCCCTCCTTGGGGGTTTCCCTGTGTTTCCTTGTGCATCTATAAGTCAGAGGGACCAAATTGTATCCTTGCCTAAACCAGTTAGCTGTGTGATCTTGACCAAGTTACTTAACATTTCTGAGATTTCAAAGGCCTCGTTTGAAAATGAATGTAAAATTACCTACCTCATTATTTTATTGGAATGTATAATAACATGAAAGTTTCTAGCACTGTGCATGTACTAGCATGTAATATATGTTTACTAAAGGAGAGATGCTTTAATTATATCCCCCCCATTGCTTAGAACACATTTTTTTAATTGTCTCTTCTTACCAGGTGGTTAGCTCCTTCAGGTTTAGGATATGCTTTATCCGTCTCTGTATCCCCAGCATCTGTCACACAGCAGGCCTTAGTAAAGATTTGTTGAACTAAACAAAACCATCACACAGACCTAAACCCAGTAATCAGGCTCCTAATAGCTTTATTGGTACATTTTTTGAATGCATACTTAAAGAAGCAAGACTGCAGACTAGTTGATATTGGATTTGTCCTCAGAAATGTTGAGCTACTGTGCTTATACCGAAAATAAGAAGAAAAAGTTGCAAATAACCATAGGGCACTTGAAATTGGGTCATTGTTTGGAGAATGCTGTATTATTGGTGGATTAAAGATGAAGCAGGCCCCTAATTGCAGCTTTAACTTCCATATGTCAGTGTCAGCACTACTCAGGGATAAACTTCTAAAATGATAATACTTTGATTTAGTATTAGACTCTTACCATTCAGTGCACTTTGGCACCTATTATTTTCTTTTATCCTCACAATGAGCCCAAGAGGGAGAGCAATTTTACAGATGAGCAAATAGCAGCACAGCAGGTTAAGTGACCGACAGAGGGTCACAAAGTGATTTTAATAGCAGAGCTGGGCTCCCAGACAGGCTTCAGACTCCTAGTCCTGCACTTATTTCCTAGGACGAGGGTGTTCCCTTTCCAAACTCACAGGACAAGTCACTTGAAGGAACTGATGCCAGCACAGTGCTGTTAAGTCTTTCTGAGTATTCAATAAATGCCTGGGGAGGAAAGGAAGGAAGGGAGAAGGAAAGGAGGAAGTGAAGAAGGAAGGGAGGGATGGAGGAAGGAAGGAAGGAAGGAAGGAAAGGAAAGGAAGGGAAGGAGGGAAGGAGGGAGGGAGGAATGGGAAGGAGAGCAGGAGGGAGAGAGGAAGTGTGTTAGTCTATTATCACATGGCTAAAAAGAAATACCTGAGACTGGGTAATTTATAAAGAAAAGAGGTTTCATTGGCTCACAGTTTCACAGGCTGTATAGGAGACATGGAGGCATCTGCTAAGCTTCTGGGGAGGTCTCGGGAAACTTACAATTATGGCAGAAGGTGAAGGGGGAGCCAGTACTTCACATGGCTGGAGCAGGAGGAAGAAACAGAAAGTGCCACACAAACTTTTAAACAAGTAGATCATGTAAGAACTCTATCATGAGAACAGCACCAAAGGGGAAAATCTACCCCCATGATCCAGTCAACTTTCACGAAGCCCCATCTCCAACACCAGATTACAATTTGAGATTTGGGCAGGGACAAAATTCCAAACCATATCAGGGGGAAGGAAGGACGAAATGGAGGGAGGGGGTATATTGGAAGGAAATTTTCAATGTAGTAACCTATTGTGTCTGGAGAATTGCAGTGACAGCTATTCAGATATTTTAGTGGTAGCTACCTCATCCTCCATCAAAATTGCATAGTCAGGTCTCGATTACAGCAGTATCAAGATTGCTGAAGTCTATATGCTAGACAATTGTATATACAGCCATGTTTACCAATCTTGCTAAGGAGTTATGGACACAAAGCTTGTTGATTCATCACTGATTTCTAAAGGTCAAGGTCACCATTTTTTACTAAAGAATTCCTGTCTCTACATATAATTAAGTCATTTGGGACATTTGAGGGTAAGAATTAGTCCAATAGATGGTCTTTTTATTGAATAGTACTTTACAAAGTACCTCTACCAAAATACTTTGATCTTTCTTAGGTCATGATCCTTTTGGGAAGGTGATGAAAGCTATAGACCTTATTTTCAGAAAAAAGAAACAACGCATTTTATACATACACAAACACAATTTTACATAAAATTCAGGGTAGATGAGAGATGGGAATTCACATACATCTTTTAACAGGATTTCACAGGAAATGTTAAAAACCTATCATTGATAAATTATATTATTTTAAACTGATTTAAAATGATGTATAACCTTGTGAGGTAGGTAAGCAGGTATTATCTATCCCATTTTATACATCAGGCGATTTTAACTCGAAAAACATAAGTGACTTACCTAAGGGAAAAAGTTAATTAGACAGAACTAATACCAGCTCTCCTGACTACTGGCCTGAAGCCCTTTCCCTGTATTAAGGTGTCCAAGTTACAGGTGAATACATAAAAATTGTCCCAAGAAATGACTTGACCTCTCCAGATATGAGTTAATTCAAGAAAGTAACAGCACCCCCCTTTTCCTGTCACAGATGTTATTTAATATATTGCTCTGTAAGCCTCCACAGCATTTTAACAATCACCAAAAACTACATTGCCCCAAAGGCCTAATTGAAATGCTGATCATGGAGGTTCATAGCCATCAGCCTTGAATTTATAACCACCTAATTCTCTGTGAGTAATGGAAGCATTTTCCAAAGGTGAAAAAAAAAAAAAAAGTGTTAAAGCAGGTAAGTGTTAAATTAGGAGTAGGGGAGAGGGAGGTCATGGAGTGTAGAAAAGCCAGGTGCAAGAATCCAGGCTTAAGGTGTGCTGGCCTGAATGCCTGGAGGCCGTAAAGTACCCGCATGGTCAGATTCTGCCAACACTTTAAAGGCAGAGCCAATCATTTGTGAATGAACAACAGTAGGTGTGAGCAAAAGGGCAAAGTAAAGAATGTCTCCGAAGTTTCTGCCTGAGCTACTGGAAGGTTGGAATTAGCATTAACTGAGATGAGATAAAAGGAGATCCAGAGTTCACTTTTAGATGTGTTACATTTTATATATCTATTAGATATGCAAGTGGAAGCATCTAAGAGGTAATTCATATACAGTCACGAGCTGCATAATGTTTTAGTCAACGATAGACAAAATATAGGAAAGTGGTCCCATAAGATTACAATACTCTATTTTTATAGTACTTTTCCTATGTTTAGATGTGCAGATACTTACTATTATATTACAATGGCCTACAGTGTCAGTACAGTAACATGCAAGCCTTGGAGCAATAGGCTATACCATCTGGCCTAGGTGTGTAGTGGCTATACCATCTAGGTTTGTGTAAGTACCCTCTGTGACGTTTGTACCATGACAAAATTACCTAATGATGCATTTCTCAGAATGTATCCCCATTGCTATGTGATGAATAACTATACTTTTAAGTATAGAGTACCAAGAAGAGGTCTGCACTGGACATAAACCTTTGGAGACTATGATATATAAATGGTATTTAAAGCCATGAGACTGCATGAGGTCACCAAGTGAATGAGTATAGATACAGAAGAGATCCAAAGACTGACCTCTGAGAACTCTAGTGTTAAGCAGTTAACCACCTCTAATGCAAGTATCTTGAGTCATATGCTCCCACATGAACCAGTCACTGTGGCCTGGGAAATGCCGTGTTCTAAATGGGTAGAGGCCTGGACATATTTAACACAATCACTAAACATTAATCAGGTTTAGACCAACCAAGGGTCACCTCTGAAGTTGTGGGGGAAGGAAGGCAAGGCCAACTCCCGCATGGCTGTACACAGAGAAATGGAAGAGATGTTGGAGCACGCAATGGCCACCACACCAACCATACACCTTTAAGCTTTGTGTCGTTGCTGGGGGAGTTTGGAACTTAATGTTAAACAAACCTACACTTAAATTTTGGCACCATCACCAACAATATGACCTTGGGCAGGTTACTGAAGTTTTTTAAACTGTTCCTTTGTAAAATGAGAGAAGTAATACCTCCTTCTACTTTAACAGAGATCTGGGAAGAACCAATTGAGATATTACATATGGAGTGCTCAATGTAATATCTGATGCATTGTAAATACTCAAAAATACTAATTACTATTATTTTTATTGGTCTGGGTTCACCTGAAAGGACACCCTGAAGCAAAGGCCCACCCATGTGCAGGTAAATTATTTAGGAGGTAATCCTAGGAAGCAGGAATACAGAGAGGATAGAAAGCCAGTACTAGGATTCTTCGCCACTGCAAGTGACTGGGGATGCTTTGCAGGAGACCTTCAGGAAAACATTATGGGATCTGCCTTAGAATGGTGTTCCAGGTGATAACAAGAGGAAACATTTATCCATTAGCTCATATTCTTGAATGATCAAAAATATACAATGCCTTCTATTGCATCAACTAAATTCCTCCATATTTCCAGGTTGCTAAAGCATGAGTTGAGTGGCTTCCTGCAGGTGTTTTACACAATTGCTTCAGATAAGACTCTGGACATGAAGCAAGAAGCAGAGGCCAAAATGAGGCACCATCAGATTGACCCTGTGCAAAGCAGACTAACCAGTACAGAACGAGTCCCTGCAAAAGTGGCTGGGAAGAGGTGGGGCCAAGAAAATATAAGATGAGCTTAAAACATGTGATAATTACTGTCTTATCATAAGTATTATTATGATAAATGCTAAATCCTTGTATCTGAGATACTTATCTATGGCTCTTTCTCCTATTAGATGCTGATGTTTTGAAATGTAAGCCTAATTTCTTTTCTTTTTATACCTACAACTCAACTTAGTGTTTTGCACATAGAAGATGGTCAATATTCATTAAAATGAATTAATCTGACATGATGGAAAACAAAAGGAATAGGTACGCAAATCTATAATTTGAAATATATATGTCCAGGGTATGTGTGTGCATGCTTTTTTTTTATCTATCCTTCATTTTCTCCTCTGGCAATTTGAAAGCAACAATTTGATGTAAAAGTCTTGAACTGCTTTATTTCCTTTGGTCGGTGCCAGAAAAACAACAGAAACAACAAACCCTGATTTTGTACAAAAAGCAACAAGACTCTGAATTTTTTTCTTTTTCTTTAATTGCTTCCCCAGCTACCTTTCCTAGATTCTTAGGAATTAGTGGGAGAGGCACAGCTCAATTGGTTGTGCAGAGCTGAGCAGCTCTGAGCTTCATTAAGGCCTCGGTGAAAAGAGGACTGCGGGCAGAAGCCCCTGCTCTATCCCCCTGGCTGCTCAGGAGGCTCTCGTATATGCCAAGGTCAGCCAACTTCTGTCCCCATTGTGTTGACAGAGTCATCCACATGCTCCCCCTTTTCACCCTAGTTAAGTAGAATCCCATTAGCCTGGATGTATAAGACTGGATTACATTTTACCTCAGCTTGTTCCATTCAGTATTTTTCCACATGTAAACATGTTCTTTATTATTTTCAGTACTCATGTGAACTATACACCAAGACAATGTAAAGATAATGGGCAACATTATCTTTACACAGACAGCATAAGCCACTACCCACATGGCATAATTGAAGGTTAAATTATTCCTCCAATTAATGCTCGAAAGCCCATTATGAGTACTTTATTCCTCTCTGCTCACAGTTTCCTTCCCAATGCATCTGGATTGAGAAAGAGGAACTGATTTGAGATTTAGCACACTGGGTCTCTAATTTCTTAATTGATTAGCTTGGTCAAGTGCAGGTAAAGCTAGACCTTCCAACCTTGGCAGAAGAGAGAACAATGAAGGTGGGATCTTGAAGACTAAGGGTGGGCTAGAAAGCCTGGAGGGGATTAAAGATACTGCAACCTTTAACCCATAATTTCATCATCCAATCCCTGAAAGTGGGAGGTGGTGAGGCTTTTTAAAATCTTAAGACTACAGGTCAGGCTCTTTGCTTTCTGTGGTCCCACAGAAGGCAACATGGGCCAAGCAGGAGTCACTGACCAAACCCAGAGAAGAACCCTGCAAACAAAAGTCTCCCCTATCTGCCTTCAATAACCCTCCCTGGGTTTTGTATTCACTGATGAAACATGAGATTGGAGTTATCTATTCTTATCACCTTTCTCTAAAATGGCATTAACTCTTTGCCAAGTCTATCACCTTTTGCAAAAACAAAGCACTTAACAATTTGAAGCACAATTTATGAATGAAATACTTCCCCTCCAATTCTAAAGTTTCTATCAGATTGTCCTTCAGGGAAGAAGGAAATCTAGTGTGAACCAAGAGGTCCTTCTCATTCTTTGCTTGTCCTCAACCTCCCTTTTCTGTAGAATTTCCCCACTCTGCTGCTGCTCTTTCTCCCAGGTATGCTTGCTTCTCTCTTTCTTCTTGAAGTTTTCAGAAGAAGACTATTTGGCCTTTGCTTTCAATTTAATCTGACAACCACTACTACCACCTGAGTTATTCTACATCATGGAGATTAACATTCCAAACTTCATTTCCATTTGTGGAATGGTAAACAAACTTCCATGACTGTTAAAGGTATTTCAGAAATCTCACCAGCTAATCTTACGATCAATCAGTATTTCCCATTCACCAATAAAATATCCTTCTTAGGGCTATAGCGATGAAAATATGAGGTTCTTTCTAGAAGGAGCCCACAACCCAGGGACAACTGTAAACAGGTAATAAGTACCCTATGTAATAAACACCTCCATAAAGTTGTGAATAGACTGTTTCTGTTAAGATACAGATTGAGGTAGAGGAACTCTTCCTGAGCAGCCTGGAGATAATTTTCAAGGGATGAAATATTGGATCAATAACTATGGGATGAACAGGACCTCCATAAATAGAAAAGTTCAAGAGGAGCACATCTTTCCAGGCTGGAGGAAGAGCATGTACAGAACAATCGAAAAGTGCTCAGTGTGTGGAAAAGAGTAGAAGGCATGGTGACTATAGCCTAGAAGTTATAGGCCAATGCAGCGAGGGTAGTTGAGAAGGCTGGAGAAATATGTTGGGTCAGAGAATTGAAGATCCATACATGACATGCTTGAGTGTAGATTGTGAGCAACCAGGGCCAACAAAGGCTTATAAACTTGGGGATGACATGAGCATGACTATATCTTTTTTTTTTTTTCAGATGAAGTCTCACTCCATCTCCCAGACTGGAGTGCAGTGGTTCAATCTTGGCTAACTGCAACCGCCACCTCTCAGGTTCAAGTGATTCTCCTACCTCAGCCTCCCATGTAGCTGGGATTACAGGTGCTCCACCACGCCCAGCTAATTTTTGTATTTTTAGTAGAGACAGGGTTTTGCCATATTGGCCAGGTTGGTCTCAAACTCCGTACCTCAGGTGATCCAACCACCTTGGCCTCCCACAGTGCTGGGATTATAGGAGTGAGCCACCACGCCCAGCCAACCATATATATTTTTAAGAGAATTATCATGGAGGAAATATGGAGGGTTATGCACACTTGGAAAAGACGTACTTCTGGTATACCAGTTAGGAGGAAGCAAAAATCAGGGAGAGAGGGTGAAAGCTTGAACTATATTCATAAGCAAAGGTGACAAGGTGAAAGTATTCCTCACATGATTTAGTCAAGACCTAAAGCAGCACCAAATCTGTCTCAAAATGCCCTGCTGACAAAAGGTAATATGTATGTGTGTATCTTTATCTGTGTGTGCATTACCCTTTGTTTTCAGATCTAAACTAATATTTAAATGAGTCTTCAACTTTGTTCTAATTTGCCTTACATTTGAGTTTTATAGTTTCCTTCTGTTTTAATTCATCTACTTCACAAATACCTGTCCTCCATATATCAAAGGACAGCTGGCTATCTTTTAACCAAAAAGTACTTTTCTTACCTAACAGAAACTGACTTTTAGGGCTGCCATTACTGAAAACAGATGTTGAAGCATTTCAACTTACTTTTTATTCCTTTCCCCCTCCCAAGATTTTAAAATGGGTTTTAAAAACATTTTATTTAGTTTTTTAGCCTCAATATGTTTTTCCTAGTATTATTACTCTTTTTCTCCCAATGCATAATAAAAAAAATTAACAACTCCTGTTACTCTTTATTTCCCATCTGTTGGAGATGATATAAAATTTCAGATACGCTTTTAAAATACCTAGCAAACATGCCAAATATAATCTATAGTATAGTAAACATTATGTTTATTATGTTTATTGTACATATTTTATGTACCCCTTCTGGCTAAACTATGCATTATTATAGCATGAGTCATCCTGTTTAACCTATTGTAATTTTACCACATTCTATAGTGCCACTGAAACTGAATTAGAATATCATGTATATACATATTTATAGTACAGAGTATTTGAACTTTCTCTGTCCTTATATAGAAAACTGTATTCTATCTTTTTCCTTTTCTTTTTGAGACAGAGTCTCGCACTGTCACCCAAGTTGGAGTACAGTGTGATCTCAACTCACTGCAACCTCTGCCTCCCAGGTTCAAGAGATTCTCCTGCCTCACTCAGCCTCCTGAGTAGCAGAGATTAAAGGTGTGTGCCACCACACCCAGTTAATTTTTGTATTTTTGGTAGAGACAGGGTTTTACCATGTTGACCAGACTGGTCTCAAACTCCTAACCTCAGGTGATTCACCTGCCTTGGACTCCCAAAGTGCTGGCATAAGCCACCATACCCGGCGTATTCTATCTTTCTTTCTTTCTTTTTTTTTTTTTTTTTAGACGAGTCTTGCTCTGTCGCCCGGGCAGGAGTGCAGTGGATCTCAGCTTACTGCAAGCTCCGCCTCCCAGGTTTACGCCATTCTCCTGCCTCAGCCTCCCGGGTAGCTGGGACTACAGGCGCCCGCCACCTCGCCCGGCTAGTTTTTTGTATTTTTTAGTAGAGACGGGGTTTCACCATGTTAGCCAGGATGGTCTCGATCTCCTGACCTCGTGATCCGCCCGTCTCGGCCTCCCAAAGTGCCGGGATTACAGGCTTGAGCCACCGCGCCCGGCCCTATCTTTCTTAAGAACATCAAAACTGAGGTTGATAAGCATGTCACATTCATATGTAAAGCGTGAAGTTTAAGGAACTCAGCAAATAAAAGAGCAGAGATCCTATGCTGCGTTGATTTAAAAATTTTTTTTAGCAGTGCAATTCCTGGTTATTTGAAGCAATAAGTAAAAGAATAATTGTTAACAGCCTTGATATAAAATAAACGTTACTAAATGTTTCTTTCACTTTATCATGTCATCCTTACTCCACACTACCCCTGTTGACTAAAAATAAACTCCCCAGAAACTTAAAGGATGCTGCCTATTTATCAAAAGATTGACATTGAAATAATTACTCTTTGTAGTAGATCTATTATACTACTAGCAAACTTCAGATATTCCTTAAATTCAATTTCAAGCACACATTGTTAAATAAGAGAGAGGAACACTAAACTTTCACATATCTCCTAAAACAGGTAGATGCTGCAGACACAGTTTTTCAGGCATTCTAAACCATTTGTGAGCAATACATACACACAAATAAAGTTCTGTTTCTTGTCATGGAAGCTCACCTATCCACATTCCCACTCTCTTATTTCTGCTCTATTTCCATTGATGCTAAAAATGGTTTTACTCGCTGTCAAAGTTAATAATAAGTTAATAGAAATAAAGTTCATTTTCCAATTGTTGTGCTACGTACATTATTATATATCTTACTCTTTGAGGCTTCTGGCATGGTTCCATATAAATGAATTCACTTTGAATAATTCTTGGTTGATACATCAGTATCCAAAAAAATTGTTATTAAGAGGAAAGAGAAAGCCTTAGAGCATGTGTATTCTGGATTAACTATGTACCTCTATTCAACTAGCCCACAGCTAGCCCACAGAGTTCTCAGAATATGACCCAATGACCCCTGGTCCCTTCAGAGGGTCTGTGAAGTCAAAACTATTTTTATAGTAATACCAAGAAATCATTTTCCATTCACTAACCTTTTCTTGTGAGTGTATAGAGGAGTTTTCCAGAGGCTACCTGGCATGATATTGCAACAGATAGAATGCAGAAGTGTGAGAATCCAGTTGTCTTCTATTAAGCCAGGCTTTCAACATATTTTTAATAATTAGAAAAATATCACACTTCTCCACTGGTAATGGTTTGGTTTTAGAAATATGATTTTTTTCCATAAAAATATGTTATTTATATTAGCATGTAATTTATTTTTAAATAAATTAGCATTTTAACAATTTTCATTGTAATTTCTAGTACTGTAAATATTGATTGATACAACCCATATAAGCAAAATTCTTTGGATTTTCAATAATTTGTAAGAGCGTAAAGGTGACCTTGAGCCAAAAAGTTTGACAACCAGTGGCTTAGCTTGCTAACTAATTTTTCTATGTTAAACTCATGAAGGAGAAAGAGGGAAAGAGAAAGAAATGGTCAAGATTGCAAGACTAATACTAAGACTAATACTGGCTTCTCAAATGCCCAGGAATTACTCATATTGTAAGCCTTAATTTGAATCTCCATTGGTTTGATTTTCAATTTGTACTACAGTTAATTTTTCCTATTAGTATAACCAGACTGAACCAGTAAGTAATAATTTTCCATAGATCATATCATGACATCCCAAGATAATAAAGTAGGAAAGAGAATTAACATTTCCTCCTATGTGTCAGGCACCTTATAAAGGGCAGGTGGTCATGAGCAAAAGCTGTAATTCTAATTTGTTCACATCTGGCTCTGCCACTCACTAGCTGTGTGAGCTTGGGCAAGTTATTTAGCCTCTCTGTCTCCATTTCCTCATCTGTAAAATGCACTGTCTCATCAGGTTGTTTTGAAGAATAAAAGTCATTCTGCATAAAATCCTTTCAACAATGTTTGGTATACAAAAAGTACTAAACAAAATGTTATCTTTACCTAGCTCTATAATCATCACAACAACTCTAAAAGGGAGGTGTTATTATCTCCTTTCACTGGTAAGGAAACTGAGGATCCAGAGGTCTTGTTATCTACTCAAGCTTGTGTAGACTGCAAGTGATGAATATGTTATTTAAATCTACATGATACAAAAACTCTTGCACCAGACCAGTGGTTCTCAAACTTAAGCTTACATCAGAATTACCTTACCCTCAGAGTTACTGGGACAGTATTTCTAGGATAGGAAAAGGGATTTGTATTTTGACTAATCTCCCTGGAGTTGCTAATGCTGCTGATCCAAGCACCACGCTTTGAGAAGCCTGGAGACTACACTTGGTCACCAATAACATTTGCACCCATAGTGCCATCTGTAAATAGCCTCACTTTGGTCTACCATGTCCTCACTTTGCTGTATCATGGTTCTTTCAATAGCACTACTTTTCTGGACCTTTCCCATATTCCCACTGTAATGTAGGGACAATAAAAAGTTATGATTACCTCTATAAATTTTGAACTAAAAGAAGGATCTTACCAAAGAGGTTTGTCAGACACCTACTTAAACTCATACCTTCTAGAAGGGATGAAAAAAGAAAATGCAGCTAATTGGTACTAAGAAAGAAGTCTCTACTGGCACAAAACTCAGATTTTCTCTATTAATTGCCTTAGTAGATTTCTACTTACTTACCTCAAAACGAAACCTGAGAATAGCCAATAAAATATCGCATCCATAGTTCTTTCTTTTGTTCCTCTATCATAAGTAACCTAGGAATAGATATTAAGCCCAGCGAAGAAAAAGCAAGTTGGCTTTCTCCTGAGAACTCATTATTGGAGCAAGCAAGTGCTATTTCTAAATTTTGTCAGATTCTTAGATCACCATGCAAAAACGTGGAAAGGAGTTAAAATTTAATCCTTAAAAATGAATCAGATTGAAGAATAGTCAGTTTTGTCTACTGAGTTCTACTCAGCAATAGAAAATCAGTAAGCGATTGGAAATTGGCAAGATAACAACTGGAGATAAGCCAGTTGTCAAAACGTATATATTGTAGTAACGTGGAAGTACACTTCTAGTTCTCTGTCCTATTTTAGACTATTTAGTTATGAGTGGAAAAAAGTTTCTCCTACTACACTCTTTCAACACAGAATGCTTCTGTGACTAAATGTGTGGGGATTTTTTTCTCCAAACACCAAGCAAACAATTATACAGTGCACACCAGCTAGGATCCTGTAATTTAATTCAATTCTGACACTATTTACCTGGATATAGCATCAGATCCCACAGATTGAGAGCTCGGTCCCACACCACTGCTCCCAACTTCTGATGCCAATTGCAAGCATTGCAAGCACAGGTCATGGCCTGTGCTTCCGACTGACTGGCTAGAAATTGGAGTTCCCATAACCCCCTCCTTGGGCTCAATTAATTTGTGAGAGCAGCTCACAGAACTCAGAGAAACACTTACTTATGTTTCTCCATTTATTATAAAGCATATTACAAAGGATACAGATTAATTGCTAGATGAAAGAGGTTCCTAGGGTAAGGCATGGGAGAAAGAGTGCAGAGTTTCCACATCCTCTCCTGGTGCACTACCCTCCAGGAACCTCCATTGTACAGCTATATGGAAGCTCTTTGAGCTCTCTTCTTTTGAGTTTTTAAGGAGGTTTCTTTATGTAGACATGATTGATCAAATTATTTGCCATTGGTGATCAATGTGACCTATAGCCTCCCTCCTCTCCCTGAAAGTTGGAGAGGTGAAATTGAAAGCCCTAACTCTCTCTAATTGCCCCTTGGTCTTTCTGGTGACCAGCCCTCATCCTGAAGCTATCTAGGGGTCACCAGCCACCAGTCATATAATTACCATAAAAAAGATACTCTTATAACTTAGGAGATTTTAAGGTTTTAGTAGTCAAATATCAGGAAATTAGGAAGAAGACCAAATACAGTCATGTGTATTGATGGGGCCACTTCTGATAAATGCACTGTTAAGTGATGTCATCATTGAGGCAACATCAAAGAGTACATTTACACAAACCTAGACGGTATAGCCTACAATTCACCCAGGCTATATAGTGTAGCCTATTGCTCCCAGGCTACAAACCTGCATGACATGCTACTGTCCTGAATACCGTAGGCAACAGTAATAAATGGTAAGTATTTGTGTATCTAAACAAAACTAAACATAGAAAAGGTATAGTAAAAATATAGTATTATAATCTTATAGGACCACTATCCTATATGACTGTGGAGTATGGCCATAAATATTTTACAAAATGAGAAGACTCACCGTTGGTACAGAATTCAGCTTTCGTCAAGAAGAAAGAAATGCCAGTAATGGGACTTGAGGAAGAAATTAATATTCTGTTACCTCATAAATAGAGGAAGTTGGACATATAGGACAATCACTATTCTTAATAAGAATCACAGGGTCCAAAGTAAGAAAGCAGAGATAAAAGTACCACATGCTGAGTATTTTAGGTGTTCTTTTTCATTTTGTTCTAAGGGAGAGAAAGTCCTCTGAAAGTCATTATTGCTTCTCTCTTCCTCTTTCCTATTCTCAAATTCTAATTATCTTCCCTTCTGCCTTTGGATTGTTGTAGATCTCCAAGAAGCTGGGGAGAGAAGTGACAATGCTTTTAGACAATAGTCTAATTTCTAGCAAAAAATATTTGCAGGTATTCTATATGAAGAGAAAGCTTTTCTACTGAGGGAAGAAGAAACAAGAAAGAGTGGCATTGATGCATATTAAAAGATTTTAGTTAGATATTTGGAATAATTGTGCAACTATTAAAAATATTTTCTGCTACTGAGGGTACCAGTACAAGGAAACTTTTCAAGGCTGCAATAGAAAACTTCATCTATATCATGTAGGAACACTCATACCCAAATAGAGAGGGTCAAGAAATCTTCTAATCCTATGATGCTAGGAAAATAGAAATTGAACAATAAATTTATGCAAATTAATATTTGCATAGTGTTCATCAATGTGCTGATCATCTGGTTGTTAAAATAGACACCAGGACAAAGTCAGAAGGGAAATATTCTTGTTGACCTTAGCTCTAGATTTCTTAAGGATCAAGATTCTGTTTCAGTGTGATTTATCCCAGCCCACACTCAGGTCAATCATTGCTTACTGAGAACCTTCTAAATGCCAATCTCCACGCTAGGTATCAGTTATACAAAAATGAATAGGACAAAGTTTCTACATCATGTAGCTTTTGGTCAGCCAGATGTTCTATTTCCCCTTAGAGGGACACCTGTTTTCAGCCTATCTAAGCAGATTCATCTTACATAAAACCTCTTCAGGTCTCTGCCTTACCCAGACATAAGAAAAGTACAACTAGAGTACATCTCTGTAGAAATACGCTTCCTCTTTCCTTCCTAATTCATCTCAGCTATACACAGTATGTTCTGAAAAGGGTACTATGAACCATAAATTCATAAACCCATCTATAGGGGCATAAGTAGGCAGGAGAGTTGCCATTCAATTGATATAATAAACCTCCAGGAATAAGCTTCAGTGCTCAACTGTTAGAGTAGTCAGCAAAATCCACAGATTTAATTACACCCGAGTAATTGCAGAAAAGATCATCCATTATTCTAACTACTCTGAAAAAGAAAAGCCCATACCCTGAAACGACTTTGTGGCAGCATAAATGGAGATCTATTCATTAGGACCATAAAATAAAATGGAAATCTGTTTTCTTTTCGGAGCAATGTGATTACCATCACAAGTAATGATATTATGGGAGGAAAAACATATTGTCTGCTAGGACACACACTTTTTTCCTTTTTGCCTTGGCCTTTATTTCTTCCTTTGAAGTGACTATAGTAAGTAAGACCTGGATAACTTGGGGTCATCCCAAATGTTACACCCAGGTGCCCAGAGTTGGCACTTCTTAAACAAAAAGATTCAGAGTCCCCAACATACAGTCACTTCTCTCCACCAATCCTAAAAGCATTTTGGTTTTTATTTTTTAAACCCCTTTGGTTGTATTCATAGTATGCAGATTAAAAGATGAGTGCAGAATTATTCTTATAGAAAGACTGATTTAAATTGGAAATGGAACTAGGTATTGAGGAGTTACAGAGGTTAAAAAACTAGAAATAAGGTCTCAGCAGGAGGAGGCCTAGGTATTTGATTTTTTTCTTTTTTTTTTTTTTGTAATATAAAAGGAGGATTTGGAGCAAGGATTATAAAGCAGGAGTAAGCGGTTTGAAGAGAAGAAAGAATAAGGTGATACATGGCAAACCCAAAAGAAGCTTGTATTTTATTTCATTTTAATTAGGGATTTAATGTATTTGTGAACACTGAAATCATAATGAAGCAGAATAGAACTAGACAGAATAGTAGTTAGGATTTGAAATTTTAAAAATTATTTTCCTGATAAAAATGTGACAGTTGATTAGGGATAAGGGGATGAAGAGCAGAGCAATTAAAAGAAGGACTTTCAGGATCTGGGCCAAGAGTCAAAGAAAAACTGAGTGAAAGAGACTCATCGACGAAAATAATAAGGGAGGAGTCGTAGTTAGGAAAGAGGGATTCAGAGGAAACAAATCCCTTGTACCAGGCATTGAGAAAGCAAAATAAGTGGAGACAGAGAATGCTGATGACTGACCAGAGGTGCAGCTATAGCTTCTTCTGTTGCTTATTTTTTTCCTCTAAAGTCTTAAGTGTTTATATTTACAAAATATGTGATCTTTGTAGAGATCTTTAACATTTATTCTCTCATTACATCTCAATAGCATTATTCTATATTTAGGAAAAATAACATGAGTCTCATTTTACAGATGGTGAAGCTGAGGCATAGATATGAGAGTCTCTCAAATCGTATTTAAATGAAGAACTTAGAGTAGATTGCAAGTCCTTTGATTTCTAATTCAACCATCTTATGACTATGCCTTCCCATGGGAGTTTCATACCACCGCTTCTCCCTTTTCCTTGGCCTAGGCAGAAGGAAGAGATCTACAGTTCATATCGGAATATCAAACAATTTTTTAAATGAGATAGTCACCTTTAAAATCTGAAGAGTTGCCAGGTAGAGGAAAGACTATACTTATTCTATTTTCACACAAAAGACAAGACCAAGAGTAAAAGCTGAAAGCCACAGGAAGGTATACTTTCTAAATATTATTTTTAAAACCTTTTTAATACTTAAAACTTTTAAACTTTTTAATGTTTAGAGTAGTTTCTTCATTGATAATGAGTTCCCTGTTACATGAATGTATCAGTCTATTCTTACATTGCAATAAATAAATACCTGAGATGGGGTAATTTATAAGTAAAAGAGATTTAATTGGCTCAGAGTTCTGCAGTCTGCACAGGAAGCATGATGCTGGCATCTGCTCAACTTCTGGGGAGGCCTCAGAAAACATTCAATCATGGCAGAAGGAGCAGACACATTACATGACCAGAGCAGGAATAAAAGAGTTAGAAGGAGGTGCTACACACTTTTAAATAATTAGATCTCAAGAGAACTTACCATCGCAAGGACAGTACCAAGGGGGATGGTGCTAAACCACTCATGAGAAATCTGCCCCCATGATCCAGTAACCTTCCACCAGACCCTGCCTCCAACATTGGGGATTACATTTCAATATGAGATGTGGGTGGGGACACACATCCAAACTATATCAATCAGGCATTTGGGTAAAGACTCACTGGCCATCTGTCAGGAATATCATAGAGAAAGATGCCACCTAGATGAAAATTGAACTTTATGACATCTAAGAATTCTTCCAAAATTCATATGCTCTTTGTTTTTCGTTGATAGTTCAAGACGCACATGTTTGCTAGAACAGAGCAATCATCTGCTGAGTCAGAGGAAAATAAGCAAATAAAAACTAAATAAATAAAGACAATAATCTCCCCATACCTTTGGAAATGTAAAGGCTGATAATAGTGAGAGATGGGGCCGGGGACGGTGGCTCAAGCCTGTAACCCCAGCACTTTGGGAGGCCAAGACGGGCGGATCACGAGGTCAGGAGATCGAGACCATCCTGGCTAACACGGTGAAACCCCGTCTCTACTAAAAAAATACAAAAAACTAGTCGGGCGAGGTGGCGGGCGCCTGTAGTCCCAGCTACTCGGGAGGCTGAGGCAGGAGAATGGTGTCAACCCAGGAGGCAGAGCTTGCAGTGTGCTGAGATCTGGCCACTGCACTCCAGCCTGGGCGACAGAGCGAGACTCCGTCTCAAAAAAAAAAAAAAAATAGTAAGAGATGAAGCCAGCTGGACTTCTGGGTCGGGCGTGGACTTGGAGAACTTTTCTGCCTTACAAGAGCATTGTAAAATGCACCAATCAGCACTCTGTAGCTAGGATTATAAAACGCACCTATCTGTGCTCTGTGGCTAGCTAGAGGTTTGTAAAATGCACCAATCAGCACTCTGTAAAAATGCACCAATTGGCACTCTGTGGCTAGCTAGAGATTGTAAAATGGACCAATCAGCACCCTGTAAAATGGACCAATCAGCAGGACTTGGGCAGGGACAAACAAGGGACTAAAAGCTGGCCTCCCCAGCCAGCAGCGCAAGCTGGTTGGGTCCCCTTCCATGCTGTGGAAGCTTTGTTCTTTCACTCTCCACAATAAATCTTGCTGCTCCTCACTCTTTGGGTCCGTGCCATTTTTAAGAGCTGTTAACACTCACTGTGAAGGTCTGTGGCTCCATTCCTGAAGTCAGCAAGACCATGAACCTGCCAGAAGGAACCAACTCCAGACACAATAGCATTCCTTTTCTGGCTAATTCATATGTTTCCTCTTATTCTTTTCAAAAAATTATTCTGTAAATTTCTTGTTGGTGAGAGAGATTTCCTAGATTTAATCAGTCTGTTCTTTCTTAATAGATGTGTGGCTCTGCAGTATAAAGAAATTCTGATCCAGATGTTGATATTATATTTCTAGATAATTGGAATATAGCATTTCAATACCCAGAAAATTTTTGAGCTCCTCACTGAAATTATTTTAAAATACTTGTATTATTAGCTTAATTTTCTCCTGATTCAAAGCATATAAAATAAAATATTTTAGTAGTTGGTTGAATAATCCATGAAAGCTCAAAGCTTCAGGTCATATTTGAGCCATGACTAATGCATTTCACTAAGTCTTTACTACATTTCACTCTCCATAAAGTTTCACTAGGGTTAGGACTACCAGACTCAATTTAGGTTCATTATCAACAAGTTATGGCTGATGCATCTAATTTCTTTCTTAAAAACAATTATTAGATTGAATAACCTTAGGATGCAGAAAGCATTGCAAACATAAGCATGATATGCCTGGATTTTAGCAAGGGATTTAATGAGGTCACTAACAATGGCCTTAACAAAAGATTAAGGGATTTGGACTTGGAAATAAGGCATTTTAGATGGAGAATTACAATTTTTAAATATCCAGACTAAAATGGTACCAAGCAATGGATACAGATTAAGAAGGAGAGCATTTGCCCTTAGTCGTCTACCATGCAAAATGATTTCCAAAGTCTTGGATGGTGACATAGAGGGCATGGTCACCACATTCACAGATAACACAAGGCTCAAAATGGATAAAGTGCATGCTCGATATTGTAATCAAACTGCAAAATTTAGCTGGGTGGGATGGCACAGGCCTGTGGTCCAAACTACCCAGAAGGCTAAGATGGGAGCATTTTTAGCCTGTTTGTGTTGCTATAAAGGAGTACCTGAGGTTGGATGATTTAAAAAGAAAAGAGGTTTATTTGACTCATGGTTCTGCTGACTGTACAAGAAGCATGAAACCAGCATTTCATTCTGGTGAGAGCCTAAGGCTGCTTCCACTTGTCACAGAGAGAGAAGGAGAGCTGGTATATACAGATCACATGGCAAGAGAGAAAGGAAGAGGGTTAGGCTCTTTTCAACAACCAATTCTCAAGGGAAATCTAGTGGGAACTAATAGATCCAGTCACTTCCCCTTCCCCAGGGAGGGCATTAATCTATCTATGTGGGATCTACCCCTATGACCCAAACATTCCCCATTCAGCCCCACCTTTAACACTGGAGACCAAATTTCAGCATGATATTTAGAGGGGCCAAATATCCAAACCATAGCAGGAAGATCCCTTGAGCCCAGGAGTTCAAGGCTACAGTGCTCTATGGCTGCACATCTGCATGGCCACTGCACTCCAGCCTGAGCAACGTAGTGTGACCTTGTCTCTAAAATATAAAAACAAAATAGCTTCCAAAATGTCTGTTAGACTGAATCAAAACATTGGGTTTAATAAGATTAAATTTAACAGAGTTACGTGTATATGCATTTCAGACAGGAAAATCAATCTTACCTGAAAAGATGAGGTAATATATCAAATAGCAACATTATATATAAGGTCTTAAGGATTTTAATTTACAATAAGCTGAGTTTAAGTAATGTGATGCTTCAAAAAAAGTGAGCCTAGGCTAAATTCACAGAAGTACACAATCTAGAATGAAGGAATTTGTGTTAACTCTTTCATGATCAAATAATAGCTAAATTTTTGCATTTTTGTTTTAGGTTTTGCATTTTCTTTAACGGATTTTAGTTAAAAGAAAAAAACTAAACCTAGAAGATAGATCAGAGTAAGGATGGGTCTTAAAATCACACTTATTGAAGAAATATCAAAGGACATAAGACATTTTAATCCAAAGACAATATGATTACTGTCTTCAAATATTTGAATGGGCTTGGACATAACACAGATGTTAAATTTGTTCCACCTGACTCCAAAGAATAGAACTATTACAACAAGTGAATGGAAGATAAAAGAGGGAAATTATAGTTAATCTGAAGAGGAATCCTCTTATAGTCAAAAGCATACCAAAATTAAATGGGTTACCCCACTACAGGTTTTTAACCATTGACTAGATGTTCATGTGAGGATGTTGTAAAATTTATGTATTCTGTAGCATCTGGACTGTGTAAACAAAAACAAAACAACATCTTCAAACAATTGAAAGTTTACTATTCTAGGGCAGAATAAAGAATGCCAGAAAACTGAAGCTCAATTTCCTTCCTTTCCAATTTGCCCAAATCATTTATTCTGTTCTTACTTCTATTTTCTTGCCTGTGAAATGTAGGTAATTCTATTTGTTATTTCTGGCCAGATGGGAAAGTCTATAACGAGTTTGGAGCCTAGAGTACTCCTCACCATAAATTCTCCATGTGTTTCTCTTGCTATTTTCTAGAAAGAAATTCAAAGTTTTCTGTTTGAATGAGAATCAAGTTCAAAGTTTGGGAGAATGCCCTCAAATTATTTCTTTTCCTCTTTCAAAAATAAAAATTGGATGTCATTTGGGTCAATCAGTCCCCTTGATAAGGCAAATAGCAATACAGCTGCTGGATGTTCCCAAGGCTTTACATGAATTGTGTTCCGCTAACCCAGGAACTCCCAGGTTTTACTTAAATACATTGACCTAGTACCAGCTCATCCATCATGCCAGTCTCTAAACAAATGAAGGCCAGCCTGCCCAGGCAGGGCTGAACAGGAGGCAACAACTGGAGGATTAAGACCAATTCCAAATTGTACTTGCAATACATTTCAAATATTAACTCAGTTTTTAACAGTATTTTTCTTGAATCTAATGTTTCTTTTCTTAGATCCTTTCATTTCTAGACCTATTTACCCAAAAGAAGAGCAAATCAATTAAAAAAAAAAAAAAAAAAAAAAGAAGCCTCGGAAAGAAATGCCTGATAGCTCATATAGTTCTTCTATGACTCAAATACAAGAGGGGAGGAGATAAATGGAAAATCACAAGGCAAGTATGAATTTCCACAAAACACTAAGATTTTTCATTTCAAAATATCTGACTTCTAAATTAAACACCCCTCAGCATTTCTGTAATGATTATGAATAAAGCTTTTATTTTTGACATCCTAATTACTTTGTTGACAGGTGGTTTTTTTTTTTTTGTTTGTTTGTTTTCTTTTTCTTTTTTTTCTGTTTTGTTTA
The DNA here is from genome assembly GCF_002776525.5 of Piliocolobus tephrosceles. Lineage (NCBI taxonomy): Eukaryota > Metazoa > Chordata > Mammalia > Primates > Cercopithecidae > Piliocolobus > Piliocolobus tephrosceles. The sequence continues at coordinate 120,888,151 of NC_045439.1, forward strand.
TTTAAATCAAAAGAAAAAAATAAAGCACTCAATTCTGCCATGATTTAAAAAATGTCAAAGAATATAAGGCTATTTGTTTGGCTAGGTCCATTGATAGAAAATACTCCATTTTCAGAAAATGGTGATGAAGGATACACCACATTAATTTTGTAAAGTGTGAGAAGTCTCCAGAAAGGAGAATAATCGTAATGCATAATCATATGGGTAGGCTGTCATAATACAATGAAAATAAATACCACACTTTTTCAAAGATACAAAAATTATGCATCTGAGTGAAGTTCTTAAATAGCTCTATAATGCTTCTGCCAAAGGAGATAACTCATAGCAGACATTTGTTGTGTGACTGTGGATTTATAATTTTAGTTGAATGATGTCATTGATTGGGGGTATAAATATCAAGTATTTTCTCAGCATTCAATTTTTAATTGTTTCCTCTGTATTCTTCATGCTTATTTTAATTTGGATAAGAGGCACAATTGATATGTTCTATATCTAATTTACAATCCAACATGCAAAAGGATCTCTCAGTTTTGTTGGTTTACCTATGAGATCATCCATGCATTTAAGGTTAAAGCAACTGAGAATACAAGAGGAATCAAAAATATTGTAAAGTAATGGCTCCCATGCATAAGAGGAGAGACTATGTTCATTATTAATGATAAGGAACATTGTTATTGAATCTTCAAAGTTCACATCAAGTAACATGGCATCCCAGAGTTGTTGGTGCACGAGTGTCCAGATAGAAATAAAAATAAAACCATCCCAAAATTTTGTCTTATTTAATATTATACAAATCAAACATTTTGCTTTTAAAATTAATTTTATTTTGCTTTATTATATTTAGTTTCCATTGTGGACCAGAGGAAAACCTTATAAAACTTCAAGCAAATATTTGACACCTATTCTTTGTATTTGATCACTATACATGAATAAAATAGAATGTGATCAGAGGCCAGAAAATAAATATTTTAGACTTTGTGAGCCATATTGTCTTTGCATCTCTGTTGCAACTACTCGACTCTGCTATTGAAAGCGGCCATTCACTAATAAATAGCCTACCGAACAAAAAAACTCCAGGACCAGACAGATTCACAGCTAAATTCTACCAGAGGTATAAAACGTTGGTACCATTTCTACTGAAACTATTCCAAAAAATTAAAAAGGAGGCACCTTCCTAACTCATTCAATGAAACCAGCATCATCCTGGCCAAACCCTGGCAAAGATACAAGAAAAAAAGAAAACCTCAGGCCAATACCCTGATGAACATCGATGCGAACATCCACAATAAAATACTGGCAAACTGAATCCACCAGACATCAAAAAGCTTAACCACTATGATCAAGTGGGCTTCATCCCTAAGGTTGGTTCAACATTTGCAAATAAATAAATGTGATTCATAACTTAAATTGGACTAAAGATAAAAACCACATGATTATCTGAATAGATGCAGAAAAGGCCTTCGATAAAATTCAACATCCCTTCATGTTAAAAACTCTAAATAAGCTAGGTATTGAAGGAACATTCTTCAAACTAATAAGAGCCATATATGACAAACCCACAGCCAATATTATACAGAAAAGGCAAAAGCTGGAAACATAGCCCTTGAAAACTGGCACGAGACAGGATGCCCTCTTTCACCACTCCTTTTCAACATAGTATTGGAAGTTCTGGCCAGGGCAGTCAGGCAAGAAAAAGAAACAAATGGTATTTAAATAAAAAGAGAAGAAGTCAAACTGTATTTATTGGCAGATGACATGATGCTACATCTAGAAAACCCCATCCTTTCAGTCCAAAACTTTCCTAAGCTGATAAGCAACTTCAGCAAAGTCTCAAGATACAAAATCTATAGCACTCATATACACCAACAACAGGCAAAAAGAAAGCCTGTTTCTTGTGCCTTGTGAATGATGTTCCATTTACAATTTCCACACAAATAATAAAATACCTAGGAATACAGCTAACAGGGCAAGTGAAGGACCTCTTCAAAGAGAACTACAAATCACTGCTCAAGGAAATCAGAAAGGACATGAACAAATGGAAAATATTCCATGCTCAGGAAGTCCCACATCATAGAAGAATCAACATCATGAAAATGGCCATACTGCCCAAAACAATTTATAGATTTGATGCTATTCCCATTAAATTACCATTGGCATTCTTCAAGAATTAGGGAAAAAAGGTGTTTTAAAATTCATATGGAACCAAAAACAAGCCCAAATAGCCAAGACAATCCTAAGCAAAAAGAACAAAGCTGGAGGCATCAAGCTACCTGGTTTCAAACTATACCACAAGGCAATAATAACCAAAACAGCATGGTACTGGCATGAAAACAGACACATAGACCAATGGAAAAAAATAGAGAACCCAGAAATAAGACCACACACCCACAATCATCTAATCTTTCACAAACCTGATAAAACCAAGCTATGCAGAAAGGATTCTTTATTTAATAAATGGTGCTGTGAAAGCTGGCCAGGCAGATGCACAAAACTGAAACTGGACCCCTTCCTTATGCCATGTACAACTCAAGATGGATTAAAGATTTAAATTTAAAACCCAAAACTATAAAAACCCTAGAAGAGAATCAAGGCTTTTTTTCATATGTTTGTTGGACACATAAATGCCTTCTTTTGAGAAGTGTCTCTTCATATCCTTCACTCACTTTTTGATGAGGTTGTTTTTTTCTTGTGAATTTGGTTAAGTTCCTTGTAGATTCTGGATATTAGCCCTTTGTCAGATGGATAGATTGCAAAAATTTTCTCCTATTCTGTAGGTTGCCTGTTCACTCAGATGATAGTTTCTTTTGCTGTGCAGAAGCTCTTTAGTTCAATTAGATCCCATTTGTCAATTTTGACTTTTGTTGCCATTGCTTTTGGTGTTTTAGTCATAAAGTCTTTGCCCATACGTATGTCTTGAATGGTATTGCCTAGGTTTTTGTACAGGGTTTTTATGGTTTTAGGTCTTACATTTAAGTCTTTAATCCATGTTTAATTAATTTTTGTATAAGGTGTAAGGAAGGGGTCCAGTTTCAGTTTTCTGCATATGGCTAGCCAGTTTTCCCAACACCATTTTTAAAATAGGGAATCCTTGTTCATTTTTTGTTTTCATCAGGTTTGTCAAAGACCAGATGGTTGTAGATGTGTGGTGTTATTTCTAAGGCCTCTGTTCTGTTCCATTGGTCTCTATATCTGTTTTGGTACCAGTATCATGCTGTTTTGGTTACTGTAGCCTTGTAGTATAGTTTGAAGCCAGGTAGCATGATGCTTCCAGCTTTGTTATTTCTGCTTAGGATTGTGTTGGCTATATGGACTCTTTCTTGGTTCCATATGAAATTTAAAGTAGTTTTTTTTTTTTTTTTTAATTCTGTGAAGAAAGTCAATGGTAGCTTGATGGGGATAGCATTGAATCTATCAATTACTTTGGACAGTATGGCCATTTTCACAATATTGATTCTTCCTAGCCATGAGCATGGAATATTTTTCCATTTGTTTGTGTTCGCTCTTATTTCCTTGAGCAGTGGTTTGTAGTTCTCCTTGAAGAGGTCTTTCACATCCCTTGTAAGTTGTATTCCTAGGTATTTTATTCTCTTTGTAGCAATTGTAAATGGGAGTTAACTTATGGTTTGGCTCTCTATATGTCTGTTATTGGTGTTTAGGAATGCTTGTGATTTTTGCACATTGATTTTGTATCCTGTGACTTTGCTGAAGTTGTTAGCAGCTTAAGGAGATTTGGGGCTGAGATGATGTGGCTTTTTAAACATACAATCATGTCATCTACAAATAGAGACAATTTGACTTCCTCTCTTCCTATTTGAATATGCTTTATTTCTTTCTTTTGCTGATTGTCCTGGTCAGAACTTCCAATACTATGTTAAATATGAGTGGTGAGAGAGGGTATTCTTGTCTTGTACTGGTTTTAAAAGGGAATGCTTCAAGATTTTGCCCATTTAGTATGATATTGGCTATAGGTTTGTCATAAATAGCTCTTATTTTGAGATACTTTGCATCAATACCTAGTTTATTGAGAGTTTTTCGCATGAAGGGGTGTTGAATTTTGTCGAAGGCCTTTTCTGCATCTATTGAGATAACCATGTGGTTTTTGTCATTGATTCAATTTATGTAATGGATTACATTTATTGATTTGCATATGTTGAACCAGTCTTGCATCCCAGGGATGAAGCCAACTTGATCATGGTGGATAAGCTTTTTGATGTAGTCCTGGATTCGCTTGCCAGTATTTTACTGAGGATTTTCACATTTATGTTCATCAGGGATATTGGCCTAAAATTTTCCTTTTTTTGTTGTGTCTTTGCCAGGTTTTGGTATCAGGATGATGCTGGCCTCATAAAATGAGTTATGGAGGATTCCCTCTTTTTCTATTGCTTGGAATAGTTTCAGAAGGAATGGTACTAGCTCCTCTTTGTACCTCTGGTAGAATTCGACTGTGAATCTGTCTGGTCATGGGCTTGTTTTGGTTGCTAGGCTATTAATTACTGCTTCAATTTCAGAACTTGTTATCGGTCTATTCAAGGATTCAATTTCTTCCTGGTCTAGTCTTGGGAGGGTGTATGTGTTCAAGAATTTATCCATTTCTTCTAGACTTTCTAGCTTATTTGCATAGAGGTGTTTATAGTATTCTCTGATGGTAGTTTGTATTTCTGTGGGATCAGTGGTGATCTCCCCTTTATCATTTTTTATTGTATCTATTTGATTCTTCTCTCTTTTCTTCTTTATTATTCTGGCTAGTGGTCTATCTATTTTGTTAATCTCTTCAAAAAACCAACTCCTGGCAAGGAGCCAAGGAGAAGAAGCACCAGCTTTAGAAGCCCTACACCAACAGAAATAACACAAAGGATCCCACTTCACTAGAAGAAGATATCAAAGAGATTCATCAAAGTGGCAGTAGTAAGGCTCTGGACAAAACTCCACAGTTCCAGCTCTCTATATTTTCTACTTCTGCTGGAAAGGAATGGAGACTATTATGGATGATGAAGTGACAAAGAGATCCTCAGCAGAGGAATTGGAGTCCTGGAACCTGCTGAGCAGAAACCATTATAACTTCAGGTACATCACCCTTCAGCTTATGGTCCTGTGGCGGTTAGGAGGACTGATTTTGTACTGCTCCCTGCTGCCACTCAGGATAGCGCTGGCCTTGACAGGGATTAGCCTTCTAGTGGTGGGCACGACTGTGGTGGGATACTTGCTTCATACCTTGCCAATCGATGTGATCATCTTGGTCAGCGATGGCTATAATGCACGGTGGGTCAAGTTCTTGGGGGACACATAGGTTTGATTCAGAGAGCCATGGTGAAGACTTACCCACACATTAGGTTTGAGCACTTGGAAGTGAAGGATCCCCACCTGGTGGCTAAGAGACTGACTGAAGAAGTGCAAGGTAAAAGCCTATGCTCATCTTCCTAGAAGGAACCTCCTCATCTTCCCAGAAGGAACCCAGAAGGATGTATCAATAATACATCGGTGATGATGTTCAAAAAGGGAAGTTTTGAAATTGGAGCCACCAAGCCTGCACGTATACATCCACATGACCTGGGCTACTGAGGAACCACAAAAGTTGAAAATGGCTAGTTCTTGCCTTAACTCATGACATTACCTTGTGACATTCCTTCTCCTGGACAATAAGTCTCTGGAGCTCCCCACCAAGCACCTTGTGACCCCCGCCACTGCCCGCAAGAGAACAATCATCTTTAACGGTAATTTTCTACTACCTACCCTAACCCTATAAGACTGCCCCACCCCTATCTCCCTTTGCTGACTCTCTTTTCAGACTTAGTCTGCCTGCACCCAGATGATTAAAAAGCTTTATTGCACACACAAAGCCTGTTTGGTGGTCTCTTCATACGGACGCCCGTGATATTTGATGCTGAAGACCCAGGACAGGGGAACTCCTACAGGAGACCTGTCCTTGCCCTCACTCTATGAAGAGATCCACCTATGACCTCAGGTGCTCAGACCAACCAGCCCAAGGAACATCTCCCCAGTTTCAAATCGGGTAAGTGGTCTTTTCACTCTCTTTTCCAGCCTCTCTAGCTACCCTTCAATCTCCCTGTCCTTCCAATTCAAGTTCTTTTTTGTCTCTAGTAGAGACAAAAGAGACACATTTTATCTGTGGACCCAAAACTCCGGTGCTGGTCACGGACTCAGGAAGACAGTCTTCCCTTGGTGTTTGATCATCACGGGGATGCCTGCCTTGATCATTAATCCCCATTCCATTGGTGTCTGAACACCACGAGGACACATTCACCCACATTTCCTAGATGGCAAGTCAATTGTGGGAATGCCTGCTTTGACTGCCCATCCACATTACACCCCGGGGCTACTCACCACCCCCTTCTCCGTGTCTCTACTTTTCTCTTTAAACTTACCTCCTTCACTATGGGCAACCTTCCACCCTCCATTCCCCCTTTTTCTCCCTTAGCCTGTGTTCTCAAGAACTTAAAACCTCTTCAACTCAAACCTGACCTAAAACCTAAATGCTTTATTTTCTTTTGCAATACCTCTGGGCCCCAGTGCAAAGTCAACAATGGTTCCAAATGGCTACAAAATGGCACTTTTGATTTCTCCATCTTACAAGACCTGGATGATTTTTGTTGAAAAATGGGCAAATGGTCTGAGGTGCCTGACATCCAGCCATTCTTTTACACATCGGTCCTTCCCTAGTCTCTGCTCCCAGTGCGACTTATCCCAAATCTTTCTTCTCTCCTGTCTGTTCCTTTGGTCTCCACCCCAAGCTCTGAGTCTTTTGAATCCTCCTTTTCTATGGACCCATCTGCCCTCTCCCCTCCTCCCCAGGCTGCCCCTCACCAAGCCGAGCCAGGTCCCAATTCTTACTCAGCCTCTACTCCACCACCCTATAATCTTTCTATCACCTCCCCTCCTCACACCCGGTCTGGCTTACAGTTTCATTCCATGACTAGCCCTCCCCCTACTTGCCCAACAATTTTCTCTTACAGAGGTGGCTGGAGCTGAAGGCATAGTCAAGATTAATGCTCCTTTTTCTTTATCTGACCTATCCCAAATCAGTTAGCATTTAGGCTGCTTTTCATCAAATATAAAAATCCAACCCAATTCATGGCCCATTTGGCAACAACTCTTAGATGCTTTACCGCCCTAGACCTAGAGAGACCAGAAGGCCGTCTTATTCTCAATATGCATTTTATTACCCTATCCACTCCCGACATTAGAAAAAGCTCCAAACATTAGATTCCGGCACTCAAACCCTACAACAGGACTTAATTAACTTCGCCTTCAAGGTGTATAATAAAAGAAAAGAGGCAGCCAAGTGGCCACATATTTCTGAGTTGCAATTACGTGCCTCTGCTGTGAAAGAAACACCAGCCACATCTCCAGCACACCAGAACTTCAAAATGCCTAAACCGCAGTGACCAGATGTTCGTCCAGGACCTCCTCCCAAAGAATTTTGCTTCGAGTGCTGGAAATCTGGCCACTGGGCCAAGGAACGCCTGCAGCCCAGGATTCCTCCTAAGCTGCATCCTATTTGTGCGAGACCCCACTGGAAATCAAACTGTCCAATTCACCTGGCAGCCACTCCCAGAGCCCCCGGAACTCTGGTCCAAGGCTCTCTGACTGACTCCTTCCCACTTAGTGGCTGAAGACTGACACTGCCTGATCACCTTAGAAGCCTCTGGACCATCACAGATGCTTCAGGTAACTCTTACAGTGGAGGGTAAGTCTGTCCCCTTCTTAATCAATATGGAGGCTACCCACTCCACAATACTTTCTTTTCAAGGGTCTTTTTCCCTTGCCTCCATAACCATTGTGGGTATTGACAGCCAGACTTCTAAACCTCTTAAAACTCCCCCCAACTTTGGTGCCAACTTGGACAGCATTCTTTTATGCACTCCTTTTCAGTTATCCCCACCTGCCCAGCTCCCTTATTAGGTCAAGGCATTTTAACTAAATTATCTGCTTCCCTGACTATTGCTGGGCTACAGCCACACTTCATTGCCACCCTTTTCCCCAGTTCAAAGCTTCCTTCGTATCCTCCCCTTGTATCTCCTTACCTTAATCCACAAGTATGGGATACCTCTACTCCCTCCTTGGTGACCGATCATGCACCCCTTATCATCCCATTAAAACCTAATCACCCTTACTCCACTCAATGCCAATATCCCATCGCACAGCAGACTTTAAAAAGGTTAAACCCTGTTATCACCTACCCGTTACAACATGGCCTATTAAAGCCTATAAACTCTCCTTACAACTCTTTTATCCTATCTGTCCAAAAACCAGACAAGTCTTATAGGCTGGTCCAGGATCTTCACCTTATCAAGCAAATTACCTTGCCTATCCACCCCCTGGTGCCAAACCCATATACTATCCTATCCTCAATACCTCCCTCCACAACCCATTATTCTATTCTGGATTTCAAAGATGCTTTCTTTACTATTCCTTTATACCCTTCCTCCCAGCCTCTCTTTGCTTTCACCTGGACTGACCCTGACACCCATCAGTCTCAGCAACTTAACCTGGGCTGTACTGCCACAAGTCTTCGCGGACAGTCCCCATTACTTCAGTCAAGCCTTTTCTCATAATTTACTTCCTTTCCATCCACCTGCTTCTCACCTTATTCAATAGTTTAACAACCTTCTACTTTGTAGCCCCCCCATGAATCTTCCCAATAGGACAACCTCCTGCTCCTCCAACATTTTTCTCAAAAAGATATCGCATATCCCCCTCCAAAGCCCAGATTTCTTCCTCATCCATTACCTCTCTCAGCATAATTCTTCATAAAGACACAAGTGCTCTCCCTGCTGATCATGTCCCGCTAATCTCCCAAACCCCAACCCCTCCTACAAAGCAACAACTCCTTTCCTTCCTAGGCATGGTTGGGTACTTTTGCCTTTGGACAACTGGTTTTGCCATCCTAACAAAACCATTACATAAATTCACAAAGGGAAACCTAGCTGACCCCATAGATCCTAAATCCTTTCCCAACTCAACATTTATACTGACTCTAAATATGCTTTCCATATCCTGCACCACCATGCTGTTATATGGGCTGAAAGAGGTTTTCTCACTATGCAAGGGTCCTCCATCATTAATGCCTCTTTAATAAAAGCTCTTTGCAAGGCTGCATTGCTTCCAAAGGAAACTGGAGTCTTTCACTGCAAAGCCATCAAAGGACCTCAGATCCCATTGCTCAAGGCAAAAATTATGCTAATAAGACAGTTAAAGAAGAAGCCAGTATTTTCTTTTCTCCTCTATCACTCCCACCTACTCTTCCACTGAAACTTCCATGTATCAATCTCTTCCTACACAAGGCAAATGGTTCTTGGACCAAGAAAAATTCTTTCCAGCCTCACAGGCTTATCCCATTCTATCATCCTTTCATAACTTCTTCCTTGTAGGTTACAAGCCTTACTAGCCCACCTCTTAGAACCTCTCATTTCCTTCAAGACATCTGCCCTTCGTATCACTCCATCCTTGGCTACCTTGCCCTTGTTCTTCAGACTCTTCTCCTAACCTCTCTTCTTACTTGCTTATACCCAACCCCATGAATAGCAGTGAAAGTTTACTCATAGACACTGTGCGCTTTCTCACACACCATAAAAATAGAACCTCCCCTCTACCCAATTGCCCGATCAATCCCCATTACAACCTCTAAGGGTTGCTGCCTTCACTAAATCCCTAAGAGTCTGGGTGCAGGATTTCAAATATGCTTTCTTTACTATTCCTTTACACCGTTCATCCCAGCCTCTTTGCTTTCACTTGGACTGACCCTGACACCCATCAGTCTCAGCAACTTAACCAGGGCTGTACTGCTACAAGGCTTCAGAGACAGCCCCCATTACTTCAGTCAAGCTCTTTTGGTGCTCCCTCTCATCTTTTCACTTTACATTTCCAGTTTTGCCTTACAAAGGTCTCTTCTTCCTCTGTGACTCCTCCACCTACACGTGTCTATCTATCAATTGGACAGGCACGTGTACACTAGTTTTTCTTACCTCCCAAAATCAATTTGCAAATAGGGCCAACAGCTTCCTGTTCCCCTCATGACACCAACACTTCACTACTATTTTGTTTTGTTTTGTTATTATTAATACAAAAAGATAGGAATAGTCCTTGACTTACTGCTGAAAAAGGAAGACTCTACATTTTTAAATGAAGAGTGTTGTTTTTACCTAAATCAATCTGGCCTGCTATATGACAACATAAAAAAACTCAAGGATAGAGTCCAAAAACTCGGCAACAAAACAAATAATCATGCTGAACCCCCTGGACACTCTCTAATTGGATGTCCTAGGTACTCTCAATTCTTAGTCCTTCAATACCTGTTTTTCTCCTTCTCTTATTCAGACCTTGTGTTTTCTGTTTAGTTTCTCAATTCAAATAAAACAGAATCCAGGCCATCACAAATCATTCTATATCACAAATGCTGCTTCTAACAACCCCACAATATCACCCTTTACCCCAAAATCTTTCTTCAGTTTAATCTCTCCCACTCTAGGTTCCCAAGCCACCCCTAATCCCATTCAAAGCAGCCCTGAGAAACATCACCCATTATCACTCCATACCACCCCCCAAAATTTTTGCCACTCCAACACTTCACCACTATTTTGTTTTGCTTTTCTTATTAATATAAGAAGACAGTAATGTCAGGCCTCTGAGCCCAAGCCTGCACATATATATCCAGATGGCCTGAGGCAACTGAAGAACCTCAAAAGAAGTGAAAATGGCTGGTTTCTGCCTTAACTGATGACATTACCTTGTGACATTCCTTCTTCTGGACAATAAGTCCCCGGAGTTAACTGAGCACCTTGTGACCCTCACCACTGCCTGCAAGAGAACAACCCCCTTTAACTGTAATTTTTCACTATCTACCCAAATCATGTAAAATTGTCCCACCCCATCTCCCTTTGCTGACTCTCTTTTAGGACTCAGCCCACCCAGGTGATTAAAAAGCTTTATTGCTCACACAAAGCCTGTTTGGTGGTCTCTTAACATAGATGGGTGTGACAGGAGGAATGCCATTAAAGTCAACTCCTCATCTATGCATGCTTTGCAGGCTCAGTGGTTGGGGAGATGTGGCCATGTTCATGTGCTAGGGGCATGGGACAGGAGTCTGTTACACACGCCCATGTGCCAGGGACGTGCTGGGGCAGCCACCCACTCTGGAAGAGAGGCACAGCTGAGGCACTGTGGCTGGCTTCAGCCTCAGCATCGCCTCTAGACTTGGAGCTCTGCAGACATGATAGGAAGGAAATTGTCATCTGCAGGGGCTGTCAGCAAAATGAAGGGTTAGAATCTTTTTTTTTTTTTTTTTTCACTTAAGTGCATTTATTCAACGTACTTATTCAAACTGAGAATTATTACACCACTGGTGTTCTTTTCTTTCTTTCTTTTTTCTTTTAGTTCTAGGGTACATGTGTACAGTGTGCAGGTTTGTTACATATGTATACATGTGCCACATTGGTGTGCTGCACCTATTAACTCGTCATTTACATTAGGTATATCTCCTAATGCTATCCCGCCTCTCTACCCCCTCCCCACAACACGCCCCAGTGTGTGATGTTCCCCTTCCTGTGTCCAAGTGTTCTCGTTGTTCAATTCCCACCTACGAGTGAAAACATGCGGTGTTAGGTTTTCTGTTCTTGTGATAGTTTGCTGAAAATGATGGTTTCCAGCTGCGTCCATGTCCCTACAAAGGACACAAATTTATCCTTTTTTATCGCTGCATAGTATTCCATGGTGTATATGTGCCACATTTTCTTTATCCAGTCTATTATGATGGACATTTGGGTTGATTCCAAGTCTTTGCTATTGTGAATAGTGCTGCAATAAACATACGTGTGCATGTGTCTTTATAGCAGCATGATTTATAATCCATTGGGTATATACTCAGTAATGGGATTGCTGGGTCAAATGGTATTTCTAGTTCTAGATCCTTGAGGAATCACCACACTGTCTTCCACAGTGGTTGAACTAGTTTACAGCCCCACCAACAGTGTAAAAGTGTTTCTATTTCTCCACATCCTCTCCAGCACCTGTTGTTTCCTGACTTTTTAATGATCACCTTTCTAACTGGTGTGAGATGGTATCTCATGGTTGTGGTTTTGGTTTGCATTTCTCTGATGGCCAGTGATGATGAGCATTTTTTCACATGTCTGTTAGCTGCATAAATGTCTTCTTTTGAGAAGTGTCTGTTCATATCCTTCGCCCACTTTTCGAAGGTTTTTTTTTTTTTCTTGTAAATTTGTTTGAGTTCTTTGTAGGTTCTGGATATTAGCCCTTGTCAGATGGATAGATTGCAAAATTTTTCTCCCATTCTGTAGGTTGCCTGTTCACTCTGATGGTAGTTTCTTTTGCTGTGCAGAAGCTCTTTAGTTTAATTGGATCCCATTTGTCAATTTTGGCTTTTGTTGCCGTTGCTTTTGCTGTTTTAGACATGAAGTCCTTGCCCATGCCTATGTCCTGAACGGGATTGCCTAGGTTTTGTCTTATGGCTTTTGTGGTTTTAGGTCTAACATTTAAGTCTTTAATCCATCTTGAATTAATGTTTGTATAAGATGTAAGGAAGAGATCCAGTTTCAGCTTTCTATATATGGCTAGCTAGTTTTCCCAGCACCATTTATTAAATAGGGAATCCTTTCCCCATCTCTTGTTTTTGTCAGGTTTGTCAAAGATCAGATGGTTGTAGATGTGTGGTATTATTTCTGAGGGCTTTGCTCTGTTCCATTGGTCTATATCTCTGTTTTGGTACCAGTACCATGATGTTTTGGTTACTGTAACCTTGTAGTATAGTTTGAAGTCAGGTAGCATGATACCTCCAACTTTGTTCTTTTGGCTTAGGATTGTCTTGGCAATGCAGGCTCTTTTTTGGTTCCATATGAACTTTCAAGTAGTTTTTTTCCAATTTCTGTGAAGAAAGTCATTGGTAGCTTGATGGGGATGGCATGAAATCTATAAATTACCTTGGGCGGTAAGGCCATTTTCACAACATCGATTCTTCCTGTCCATGAGCATGGAATGTTCTTCCATTTGTTTGTGTTCTCTTTTATTTCATTGAGCAGTGGTGTGTAGTTGTCCTTGAAGAGGTCCTTCACGTCACTTGTAAGTTAGATTCCTAGGTATTTTATTCTCTTTGAAGCAGTTTTATTCTCTTTGAAGAGTGAACTGGGAGTTCACTCATGATTTAACGCTCTGTTTGTCTGTTACTGGTGTATAAGAATGCTTGTGATTTTTGCACATTGATTTTGTATCCTGAGTCTTTGCTGAAGTTGCTTATCAGCTGAAGGAGATTTTGGACTGAGATGATGGGGTTTTCTAAATATACAATCATGTCATCTGTAAACAGGGACAATTTGACTTCCTGTTTTACTAATTGAATACCCTTTATTTCTTTCTCCTGCCTGATTGCCCTGGCCAGAACTTCCAACACTATGTAGAATAGGAGTGGTGAGACAGGACATTCCTGTCTTGTGCCAGTTTTCAAAGGGAATGCTTCCAGTTTTTGCCCATTCCGTATGATATTGGCTGTGGCTTTGCCAAAAATAGCTCTTATTATTTTGAGATACATCCCATAATACCTAATTTATTGAGAGTGTTTAGCATGAAGGGCTGTTGAATTTTGTCAAAGGCCTTTTCTGTATCTATTGAGATAATCATGTGGATTTTTGTCTTTGGTTCTGTTTTAATGCTGGATTACATTCATTGATTTGTGTATGTTGGACCAGCTTTGCATCCCAGGGATGAAGCCAACTTGATCGTGGTGGATAAGGTTTTTGATGTGCTGCTAGATTTGGTTTGCCAGTATTTTATTGAGGATTTTTGCTTCAATGGTCATCAGGGATATTGGTCGAAAATTCTCTTTAGATTCTTATGCTGCTGCTGATGGGGCCACCAAAGGCAGGGGAAGAGGCCAAGTGGGCCACTGACTGGGCCATGGTGAGAACCAAGAGTCACATGTGTTCATACTCCAGGTTAACCCTGAACTCCCCATGTGATGTGCACTCTGTTTAATGTGTGCCTCGGCTTCCCCATCTGTAACGTGAGTCGGGGGAAGGTGGTAATTCCTACTTCCCAGGGCTGTTGTGGGGATTAAAGTGCTATGGTGAATGAAGGACATGCCAAGTACAGGCCCACAAAAGAGGGCAGGGCAGGTCTGAGCTCAGAGCTGCTACACCAGGCTTTGGATTTCTTTTTGTGAGTAAATAAAACTGGCTGGTAAATGAAAAACCAAGAAAAAAAAAATAACAACAACAACAAAGCAGCTCCTGGATTCACTGATTTTTTTTTAAGGGTTTTCCGTGTCTCTATCTCCTTCTGTTGTGCCCTGATCTTAGTTATTTCTTGTCTTCTGCTAGCTTTTGAATTTGTTTGCTCTTGCTTCTCTAGTTCTTTTCATTGTGATGTTAGGGTGTCAAATTTAGATCTTTCCTGCTTTCTTCTGTGGACATTTAGTGCTATAAATTTTCCTCTAAACACTGCTTTAGCTGTGTCCCAGAGATTCTGGTACGTTGTGTCTTTGTTCTCATTGGTTTTGATGAACTTATTTATTTCTGCCTTAATTTCATTATCTACACAGTAGGCATTCAGGAGGAAGTTGTTCAATTTCCATGTAGCTGTGTGGTTTTGAGTAAGTTTCTTAATCCTGAGTTCTAATCCTGGGTTCTAATTTGATTGCAATGTGGTCTGAGAGACTGTTATGATATCTGTTCTTTTGCATTTGCTGAGGAATGTTTTACTTAAAATCATGTGATTGATTTTAGAGTAGGTACAATCTGGTGCTGAGAAGAATGTATATTTTGTTGATTTGGGATGAATATTCTGTATATGTCTATTTGGCCACTAGAGAAATGGAAACCAAAACCACAATGAGATACCATCTCACACCAGTTAGAATGGCGATCATTAAAAAGTCAGGAAACAACAGGTGCTGAAGAGGATGTGGAGAAATAGGAACACTTTTACACTGTTGGTGGGAATGTAAACTAGTTCAACCCATTGTGGAAAACAGTGTGGTGATTCATCAAGGCTCTAGAACTAGAAATACCATTTGACCCAGCAATTCCATTACTGGGTATATACCCAAAGGATTATAAATCATTCTACTATAAAGATGCATGCACACATATGTTTATTGCAACACTATTCACAATAGCAAAGACTCGGAACCAACCTAAATGTCCATCAATGATAGACTGGATAAAGAAAATGTGGCACATATACACCATGGAATACTATGCAGCCATAAAAAAGGATGAGTTCATGTCCTTTGCAGGGACATGGATGAAGTTGGAAACCACAATTCTCAGCAAACTAACACAGGAACAGAAAACCAAAGACTGCATGTTCTCAGTCATAAGTGGGAGTTGAATAATGAGAACACATGGACACAGGGAGGGGAACATCACACACTGGGATCTGTTGGGGTATGGGGGCTAGGGGAGGGATAGCATTAGGAGAAATACCTAATGTAGATGATGGGTTGATAGGTGCTGCAAACCACCATGGCACATGTTTACCTGTGTAACAAACTTGCACGTTCTGCACATGTATCCCAGAACTTAAAGTATAATAATATAATTGCAAAAGCAATTGCAGCAAAAGCAAAAATTAACAAATGGGATCTAAATAAACTAAAGATTTTCTATACAGCAAAAGAAACTATCATTAGAGTGAACAGGCAACCTACAGAATGAAAGAAAATTTTTTCAAACTATTTATTTGACAAAGATCTAAGACTCAGCATCTACAAGAAATGTAAACAAATATACAAGAAAATAAAAACAGCCCCATTACAACGTGGGCAAAGGACATGAACAGACACTTCTCATAAGAAGACACACATGTGGCCAACAAAAGTATGAATAAAAGCTCAACATCACTGATCATTAGAAAAATGCAGGCCGGGCACGGTGGGTCACGCCTGCAATCCCAGCACTTTGGGAGGCTGAGGCAGGCAGATCACGAGGTCAGGAGATCAAGACCATCCTGGCTAACATGGTGAAACCCTGTCTCTATTAAAAATACAAAAAAAAAATTAGCCAGGCATGATGGTGGGCACCTCTAGTCCCAGCTACTTGGGAGTTTGAGGTAGGAGAATGGCATGAATCCGGGAGGTGGAGCCTGCAGTGAGCCAAGATCACACCACTGCACTCTAGCCTCGGTAACAGAGCGAGACTCCATCTCAAAAAAATAAATAAATGCAAATTGAAAGTACAATGAGATACCATCTCACACCCGTTCATAATGGTTTTTATTAAAAAGAAAAAAAAAAGATGCTGGTGAGGTTGCAGAGAAGAAAAAATGATTTTATACTGTTTGTAGAAGCGTAAATCAGTTCAACCATTATGGAAAACGGTGTAGCGACTCCTCAAAGACCTAGAGGCAGGAATACCATTGGACCCAGCAACCCCATGACTAGATATATACCCAAAGGAATATAAATCACTCTATTATAAAGACACAGGCACATGTATGTTCACTGTAGCACTACGCGCGATAGCAAAGACACGGAATCAACCTAAATGTCTATAAATGATAGACTGGACAAAGAAAATGTGGTACATAGATAACATGGATGGAATACTTTGCAGCCATAAAAAGGAACAAGATCATGTCCTTTGCAGGAACATGGATGGAGTTGGAAGCCAGTGTTCTCAGCAGGAACAGAAAACCAAATATCATGTGTTCTTGCTTATAAACGGGAGCCGAACGATGAAAACAGGCGGACACATGATGGGGAACAACACACACTGGGGCCTGTTGGAAAGTGATGGGTGGGAGGAAGGAGAGTATCAGGAAGAATAGCTAATGTATGCTTGGCTTAATACTTACGTGATAGGATGATCTGTGCAGTAAACCACCATGGCACATTTACCTATATAACAAATCTCTGCACATCCTGCACATGTAACCCTGAGCTTAAAATAAGTTGGAAAAAAGAAAGAAGCCACAGACAATATGTAAAGAATGAGGTTGGCAGTGTTCATAAAACTCTCTTTGAAAAAACAGGTGGTAGCCCAAAATATCTCACTAGATGTAGTTTACCAACCCATAGTGTAGATAATCATGGTGGCTGTATCAAATTAAATGGAGCCTAAGTGAGTCATACGGTTCATATAGTTATAGTTGCACATTCTCCATTTTCCTACATAATACAACAGAGTATCAAAGTGACTAAAGGATTTCACTGCAGCCAAACAGAATAAACAGCTTTCCTATTGTTTAAAAATGAACAATTTATTCAGGCATGGTGGAACATGCTTGTAGTCCCAGCTACTTCAGAGGCTGAGGCCAGAGGGTCATTTGAGCCCAGGAGGTTGAGGCTGCAGTGAGCTATGATCATGCCACTACACTCCAGCCTGAGTGACAGAGCGAGACACTGTCTCAAAAAAATAATAAAATGAAAATAAGAATAAATAAAAATTTCTTTCTAATTGCATCAAATTGAATATCCCAATCTCTGCCAGATCTCCACATAATCATCCCAAAATAGATCAAGACAAAGTTAATTTAGTCTGACTAACAATTTTGAGTTGGTCAGACTAAGGGCAAAGATTGTCTTTAACAAGCTACACATTTTGAATTGACCCATCACAATTAACTTTCTTGTGAACTATTCCAATAAGTTTTGCATTATGGAAATTCAATTTACAGATTTATCTCTAGAAGTATGGTTTGTAATTTTTGGTAGCAAAACAATGAGAAATTGTAAAATGAAATTGTGAAATAATGAACCTGTGGTCAGTACAGCATGTGCTAAAAGACATGGAAACCATGCTCTTTGAAAAAGCCTACATTCTACTTGGGATAGAATATAGCTTATTTCAACACACTTATTAATCGCTTATTATATGTCAGGCAAAACCCCATAATTTACTGTCCACCTTTGAGAAGCTCGTAGACTAACAAGAGTATGAAACAGAGTACATCCATATTTACACCTCCTTTTTCAGCAAATTTTCTTTCTGATTTGTGGCACACAACATGCTCTTTGTCGTGCTGATTTCTTGTTCATGTGCTACTCCTTTTCTGTAGAACAGTTTCTCCCGCTAGTGTACAGAGAAGGAGGACTTGCAACATTTTTAGGTAAAGATTCTTAGAGAATTTGAGGAGTGAATTGAGATTATCCAGGCAAAGATGAGAAACACTAAACTACTGAAAAAGGAAAATGTGGCCGGGACGGTGGTTCACGCCTGTAATCCCAGCACTTTGGGAGGCCGAGGCAGGCAGATCACGAGGTCAGCAGATCAAGACCATCCTGGCTAACACGGTGAAACCCTGACTCTACCAAAAATACAAAAAAAAAAAAAAAAAAAAAAAAAAAAAAAAA
>NC_045439.1:120906566-120930534 GCF_002776525.5 Piliocolobus tephrosceles
AAAAAAAAAAAAAAAAAAAAAAAAAAAAATTAGCCAGGCATGGTGGAGGGCGCTTGTAGTCCCAGCTACTCAGGTGGCTGAGGCAGGAGAATGGCATGAAACTGGGAGGCGGAGTTTGCAGTGAGCCGAGATCGCACCACTGCACTCCAGCCTGGGTGAGAGCGAGACTCCATCTCAGAAAAAAAAAAAAAAAAAAAAAGGAAAGTGCATGAGTGAGGACATTCTGTCACGAAGTATCCTGTTATGAACCATAAACTACAAACAGAATAGGCAAAGAAGGGAATTGCAAAAGATGGGGCTGGAGAGTTGGAGAAATTAGGTCATAGAGGGTCTCATATCCTTGTGCATAATTACCAGATTTGATACTTACCATTTACTCTTTTTAAATCTGCATCCGTTTGACATACAACTTGCATGCACCAGCCCCCAACACTAACACCATTATACACACAGAGATTCTTATGTGCCCCTCGCCTTGGAGGATGCAGAAGAGAAACTTGACAGAAAGAAATAGGGAGAAAAAAGCTAAAGGTTTTTAATCAAGTTGTTAGTGATTTGGCATTTGATATAAAGTCTTAATCCTCTTTTCTCCCCAAAATCATTTATAAAATTTATATTACTGCTAATGCTTTCTGAAGTTAAATATGTTTTCTGAAGATTTCATGAATGCAGAGCTTGACTTCAAGAGCAAAGATTTTCCATGGAGGCCTGGTCATATGTTGGTTGTATTAGTATTTCCTATTTTTCAGAAACTATACTCACTGCTACAAATGGAAAGATGAATTCTATGTGAGGAGACAAACACTAACAAATAATAATCACAGCACTGCGATAAGTGTTAATAAAAAAAAAGGAGGCTTATACTATGTTATATGGAAAGAGGAAGAAATGATTAATTTTACTAAGAGAGGTCCTGAGAAGGCTTTCCAAAGGAGATGATATTTGAGCTGACCTTTGAAGCATAATTAAGAGCTTACCAGAAAGAGAGGAGAGTTAGAAAGTCATTAAAACCAGGGAAAAAAATTCTTACAGAAAACGTTGTGTTTTAGAAAACTGTACATAGATTCATGTAGTTGAAACACAAGTTGTGTGAGGATGATAAGGCAGAAGTCAAATCATGGAGTCATGGAGAGGAGGGAAGAATTGCTGGTTTGAAGTCTTCAAAGAAAAAATAGGATTAGTGGTATCAATACACATGACTGAGCTAAGCCCTGAAGAATGAGTAACATTGATTATCATAAACAGATCACCCAAAAGGGTCCTCATCATGTCTTTTATCTTCTATATCCTCTTCCATACTTAATCAGTGCTGAGAATAAGATGATATGCACATGCAACCTGCTTTACTGATTACCTAATTGCCACAAAGACCACAAGAAATCTATTTTGGATCTTCGGATAGTCCCCAAATTACCTAACCACCAGATGTGTAGAAGAGAATATATTCTAAAATAGTCACTAGTATGGAAGAATGCTGAAGGATGCTACAAAGGTTTGGAAGGATTTTATATGAATTATATAAATCATTTTATGTGATTTATAAATTTATTGTCATTTTATATGCATCATATAAATCATTTTATGTGAGTTATAAATATATTATCATTTTATATGAATGTCATAAAAATCATAAAATATATACCTGATATACATTATATCATATTATATATCAGATTTTTAACAATCTAACTGTATCATTGAGATTAATAAAAACTTTATATATATATATTTTATATAATTGCACACAATCCTTCTAAATTTTTGAAGCATCCTTTAGCATTCTTCCATACTAATGACTATTTTGGAAGGTAGGTAGTAGGTAGATAGATACCAGTTTTTATTTATATCAGTGATTATATATATACACACACATATATATACAACATACATATGTCCGTTTTTAACACCTGTATTCTAGAATATTGGAGGTAACATATTCTACACACACTTGCACTTTTCTTTTAAAATATAACAATGTCAAATCATGCAGGCGACTGAATATATATCCTACCACTATAAATTTATTTTAAAAATATGTATTGGATATCTAATATGTAAAATGCAGAAATATTGTGGCATTCTTTTTATTGGCATGTGAAGAGTCTATAAAATACTGATAAAAATAAAGTTAAAAACAACACATAAAATATCATTCTATTTTTATTAAACTATTTATATGGGTATACTGTATATGTATTCACACACACATATGGATTCAAACTGGTTCCATTCAGAGCTTTTCTTGCATCTGCTTTGTTTTTCATGTTATGCAGTTTAAGATCTTTTTTAAATATGAAATCAACAAGAAAATAAAAATTATTGAGCATTAATTACCTTTTTAAATATGCACTTCAAGTACATTAAGTCTCAAAACCTTAGCAATATAGGAAACAAGATTTTAATGTGAAATCTCATCATAAAGCACACAGGAGATGTTATTTTCTTAAAGGGATACATATGTCAATAACCCTCCATGCAATGAAATTGGCCCATTTTTAAAAAAATAGTCTAGGGCCAAATTTCTAGACTCCATGATGAAATAGTGGAAGCTTATCTCTTAGAGGAACTAAATCACTAGCCTACTCACTGCTGTTATCCCAGCTTCAAATTTCATTTCAGTTTATCCATTTTAATAAAAGAGTCTGTATTATTTATCTTTGCCAAAAAGGTTTTTAATCCCCTCATTAAGATTTTTAATAGATATTGCAAGTCTAGGACAAGAGCCACTAAGAAGTAATTTTAAATAACTGCCATGTTAACCTCATAGGTTATACTGGACTGAAGAAGAGTGATTAGGACGTAATAAACCAGAAAATTGCAATACCTGTTTTGCCATTATTTTAACTTGTGTTTAATGTCTTTTTGCATTAAAACTGTATTAAAGACCTTCAATATAGTATGGCAGGGCTATACTATATGGAATGGTAATATTTTAAAAAATCGAATGTAGTTTAAATGTTTAGAGTATTTATGTTCTTTGTGGTTCAGATTAACACAATATCTAAACCATTACTGATAAGATTAGTGTCAGGCTTGTCATTTTTGTCTACAACAGCCTGAGGAAAACTGTGAAATTAGAGAACCAGAAGCAGTAAACATGATGGAGAATAATCTGTAGAAAAAAGCCACAAAGAACATCACATGTAGGTAAATTCCCCCTTAAAGGGGAAAAAGAGAACTCTGTCTGAAAGTTGAACATCTCTTGGAGGATTCTGTAAGAATATGAAGAATCTTTTAATTAATCTGAAATTAACCTGAAAAAGTTAATGCTACCTGAAATGGTGCTGATGGTTTGAGGATACATGGCCAAAATGAGTAGTAATATGTTCAGTTTTACTCTTTAAGCTTATACTCTTTTACCTTTTATTTATATAGGTAGATATATTTCAATTCCCAACAACCTTGCATTATTGAAACCCAAGCTATATCTATCTACCTTTCTATCTGCCTCTCTATAAACAGGGATATATAGTATGGATATATATATATATATAATGAATATATATATAGTATGAATATACATATATATGTAGAGAGACAGAGAGAGAGATAGTTCATATAGATAAATCTATCTAGATATATAGACCTACTCCATATAGAGATATCTAGATAGATCAGTATCTACAGATATTAATATATGAACCTAGATATATATATATATAGATATATATATAGATATATATATAGATATATATATATAGATATATATATAGATATATATATAGATATATATATATATACACACACACACACACACATCTGTCTGTGTACCTATATATATATTCATAGCTCTGTTATCACCTCTGTGGTCTTGGAGAAGCTACTTCCATTCTAAGGACCTTAGTTCTTCCATCCATTAAATAAAAAGACAGGACATGGCAGCCATTTGGTGAGCTCTGACCATGAAGCAGGAGCCTTGCTAGCTGTGATATTTACACTGTGCTCCATTGCACCCTAGTTCAGTGCTACCTGGAGAAAGACATTATATATATATATATATATATATATATATATATATATATATATATATATATATACACACACAGACAGACAGAGAGAGAGACATAAAGTGAGCTTTTGTTTATGTATGGCCCTAAAAACCTGAGGCTCTTATTTCAGCCATTTTTTAGTTAAGAACATTGGTATGAGATTAATCACATATCACATAAGACCTAATGTAAATATTCCTTTTGTCACATTTCTACCTACTTTTACCACCAGGCTCTATCCAACAACTTGTCATTTATTTGTGGAATGTTTTATTCACAATTAGCTTTTCTGTTTTATAATTGTACAAACATAAGTCAGTATCTTTTTTTTTCCTTTTCTTTTTCTTTTTTTTTTTTTTTTTTTTTGAGAGAGAACCCGAGTCTGGCTCTGGCTCTGTTGCCCAGGCTGGAGTGCAGTGGTGCGATCTTGGCTCACTGCAATCTCCACCTCCCAGGCTCAAGCGCTTCTCATACCTCAGGTGGGATTACAGGTGCCCACCACCACGTCTGGCTAATTTTTGTACTTCTAGTAGAGATGGGGTTTCACCATGTTGGTCAGGCTGGTCTCGAACTCCTGACCTCAAGTGACCCACCCGCTTTGGCCTCCTAGAGTGCTGAGATTACAGGTGTGAGCCACCGTGCCTGGCCAGTAAGTCAATATCTTCAAAAGAGATCAGATGTCTTGCTAGTTTAAAAAGGGGGAGCATCAGGACATTGGCATCATACAGAGTCAGTGAAAGGAGCAAGTGTTAGAGAATATGTCACTGACACCTGAGGAAGGAAGGAGCTTGTACCTTAATGAAAGTATTATTTCCTTTAATGTGATCGTGTCACCAGCAGACGCAGGGTAGTCAGGGCATGCTAATATATACACCTTCTCACTCAAGTAGTGGTCCACGATTAGTATAACAGACCTAAATCAAGGCTTGGGATATTTTCTACCATTCTGCTCATTTAGGTTTGCAAAACAAGCCAGTTTTCCAAGATCTGACATTTTCTTTCAAGTTCTATGACTACTCTTCAGATGTGCTACCACCAGTGGGGGTGATGCCTGTGCTGTAATATTAACAACAATGGCAAAAAGATAATAGACATACAATTGTGGACTTGTGAAATAAAATAATAGATTATCTAATGCAATGGTTTCTAAACATTATTTTTCTGCCTAGCTGGAGAAGAATTTCAGTAAAGAAAAGCTTATTTAGAAGAACAATTAAATCAGATAAAGGTGGAACTATTCTAGTGAACACTGGGTACCAACGTCTTTCTCCAGGTAGCACTGAACTAGGGTGCAATGGAGCACAGTGTAAATATCACAGCTAGCAAGGCTCCTGCTTCATGGTCAGAGCTCACCAAATGGCTGCCATGTCCTGTCTTTTTATTTAATGGATGGAAGAACTAAGGTCCTTAGAATGGAAGCAGCTTCTCCAAGACCACAGAGGTGATAACAGAGCTATGAATTCACTTAAAAAAAAAAGGTTTTTTTGAAATACAAAAACTAAATTTTTATGGTAATTTCTAACTTCCCTAACACTTCTAAATTGATTTAACTGTATTTGATAATTAAAATCACCTTATGACTCAGATAGGGCAGGGTTTTTTCCTTATACTAGGTTTACTTATGATAAACTGAGGCTCAAGGAGGAAGATTTGTCCAAAGTAAACTTTCTTGTAAGGGGTAGAGGTGGTTTTGGAATGCAGGCTCTTGGCACATGGTTCAATGTTTTATCCGCTGTGTGATGGCCTTCTGATTCATGTAAAACATTTCCCCATAAGTATCAAATTACTAATGCCAAAGAGATATCCACATGTTTTTCAACTAAATTATGCCTTCAAAACAAAAACAGGAGTATATTAACAATTAAGCATTAATATCAAGCAGTAGCATGGTTAAATAATATATCACAATGTAAAGAGGTAAACTGGGTGCCTCAATTCTCAAGCAGTGATAGCTTAGTTCAAAATAAACAGCTTTCCAATTTACTTTAAATCTCTTTTAGCTCTTATGAAATTTACTCAAACATTTACAGCCTTAAACAACTTTGTCAAGTGTCAAACTCCCATTTGTTCATTGCCCTTGGTTTTTATATGCCTCTATTAAAGAGACAGACAAAATTCCTGGGTTAGAATTCATCTCAGCTATCATTGGTCCAGACTCCAAGAAAGGGCCTTGCCAATGGTGTTGGTGATAGGAGAGCTCTAATTTTCCTGCAGCCTATTCCATGCTTTCTCTTCCCTATTTCTGCACCTCTGTTCTTACCTAAATTGATGTGGAACCTTGAATGTGGCTCCCTCTGCTACTGGAGTTGACATCCAAATAACTCTCTTCACAATGGTGAATATAAGCCAGCATGATTGCTCCATCCCTCAGGAAATCATTCTCCTGGGGGTGCAGTGCATCTTTCAAGGAATTAAATTTTTTCTTTCATATAGTGAGACAGAAACCACGAAGGAGAAAAGATTATGGTCCCACCATATGTCTGTTTCTCCATAAATGTGTGTGTGCACACACACACGTGTGCTTGTGTGTGTTTTCTCAATGAGAAGGGAGTATATTTTCTCTTTCCAAGGAAAAAGATTTCCCCTCCCCTTAGGTTACTAGCTGCTAGATGCTTGCTGATTAATTTAAAGCTACACACAACTGGTTTCCTTATTAATGATTCTGCCAGGTTTCTGGAACATAGCAGTATTAACCTGCTCTGAATACAGCCTGTTCTTTTTTAAAGGAGCCATTATCTTTTGATAAGAACATGAGAAAGTAGATAGCATAGCATAACAGTCCTATTGCTTGTACATGGCATATACCACAAGTTGCGTCCTAAGAATTTAAAAATACAGTTTTCCAATGATAGTTTAAAAATAATGGTAAAATCCCCATATCAGGATTATGATCAGTCATCCAGGGAACAGATATAAAGATTGCCTAAATGTCTGACAATGAATCAGGGAACATTCAAAAATTCAACTTAAGTGATTGGAGAGAATCAGAAGGAGGTGAGGTGAGGTCAAAATGAGATTCTAATTTAGTTAAGCACAAAACTAAGCAATTCCATTAAACCACAATTGAAGAAAGATCATGCGAACAGCGGGAGGCTTGTAAGTATGACAGAAATTAAAAGAAGAGTAGCAGGAACAAACATTTGTAGTTCTCATTCGAGCACTGTCTGAGAGAGACAGAGTTGGTAAGACTCACTTCCTGCTGAATGAAGGAACTCAAAGTGTCCCTAACATTTCTGCATCATCAAACTCCCTCCGGATCTGATTTCAGACTCACTGCACCACTGCTTCCCATAGTTTGTTTTAAGGAAGGTGACAGGCGAGCCAAAGTGAAACAGATAATCATTACTTGACATTCATTGTGTGTAGATGTACATAAAACTGTACCCAAATATGGCTAATGTGAGTCACCTTCAGATCTACTCTCAGGTATTCCTTGTTCAAAATGTCGAGACCTGCAGATTGGAGGGCCACAGTCTGGCACCCCATGGGCATCTAACCGAGAGGTTCATTGTCCTTCCTTGTGCAAGATAGTCTGGCTTTTCTGTATTACATGTCTTCCGTGAACCACAATAGAGGTAAAACTTCTTTCAATATCCTCGCCTCAAAGGATGATGGTGAGAACTAAATAGGAACAATGTCTGGCTCACAGCAAGTACTCAATAATTCTTGTTAATTATCTTATACAGGTCTCCTCTGTTACACCTTACATGGCACAAGAACCTCAACAAGCATTCTATTTAATTGGTATCAAAGTTTCTGAGACTTCAAATACATTTGAATGATACCCATTACAATAAGAAAAAAAATGTTGTGGCTTTTCTAAAGCTATCTGACAGAATCAGGTTTCGTCTTCCTTCTAGTGCATTAACAAAACTCTAGTAAGTGCTATGGCCTGTCAGCATGGCAAACTCAAAGAAAGACCAGCATGAGCATATTACCTTCCAGTAAAGCAAATATGCCTAGGAAAGAGTATTTTGGACTTTGTGAGAAAGCTAAAAATTTAATAAAATATGAGAAGAGTAAGGGGGAAAAGCAAAGGTCAGAAATACAACATAATTTAAAAGCCCCTGCATATTCACTAATCTAGAAATGTCTACAGTGACCACATCTAGATGTTACACGAGGTAAGCTAGTACCTTCACAAAGGTGGAAATGAGACTGTGTTCAGCTTCAAGGAGCTTAAAATAATACACGGCAGGAAGTAGACACACAACCAATGACACTATATCCTCTAGGATCTCTATAGGATGGTTTGTATTGTGATTTGATTGTGTTGGGTATTGCAAAGGGGTTGCTGATTACATTTTTAAGGGGATAGTAAATAAGATTAGTTTTTATAGTATGCATGTGTGTGCAGTCTAATGCAGTAAGTAAACTTCCCAGCAAGAGAAAGAGAGAGAAAAGATAAAGCAAGAAAATGTGATATTTTTGAAGGAAGAGAAAAGGTGAGTGATTAAATATTTCCCCTTAGTTGCTAGGAGCTCTCTCTGTTGCTATTCTGGAATTGAAAACATCAACTAAAGAAACTGCAGACTATAAAATGTTGCATGGACAGAAGACCTGGGAGCTGTCCAGCTCTCTGTTCCCACCAATATATGGAGCAGTCCTGAGAGCTGAGATTTCCTCTGAATCCAGAATGTAGCCAAGTATCTCCATGGTGAGACTGAGGTTCAATTCCAGGAATCAGGTTTGGCCTTCCTTCTAGTGCATTAACAAGACTCTAATAAGAATTACAGCCTGTCAGCATGACAAACTCAAAGAAAGACCAGCAGGAGCATAGTATCTTCCAGTAAAGCAAAGCTGCCCGGGAAAGAGTATTTTGGACTTTGTAAAAAAGCTAAACATTTAATAAAATATGAGAAGAGTAAGGGGGAAAAGCAAAGGTCAGAAATACAACATAATTTTAAAAGCCCCTGCATATTCACTAAGTACATATTTAAACAAAATGAAAAAGCCTGGACAGCATGAATACATGCTTCCAAAAAGCACATGTCAATGTCCAATCTTTCTATGGTCAAGCTTTTTTATGACCTATGATCATACAAATGGTGCAAAAAATTTAAACTAAATGATAGATTCTGCTTAATGTTTGTCTGAGAAAAGCAATTGACCTGGTCTCAAAATATCTTTTTAATGAGAAATCATTTAACCTGCCAGAACTCTTAGAGATACCCCTACTGGATTCTGCCCTATTCTATCTTCAAAATCTCAAGTAAATTAAATTTCTAATGTGTTTCCACTAGAGGGCAGTAAATAAAAAACAAATAAATAACATTATTCACTGAACACAATTGCTTCTAAAATCAGATATAAACAAATTTTATTTTTCTATAGGAGACAGGATTTGAATATTATAAGTTCAGAGATTTTCATTGCTGAAAATATTTATTTGATCACCTCTCCTGGACTTCCCTTTTGCATTGTCATTCTCCATCACTAAAAGCATAACCTATAAACATATCCCAGAATGAGATGGGGGGGGCTATTTTTGTAAATGAAAACCTTTCTTCACCTTAAAAAGTTCCTGTTCTGTACATTCACATAGGGCCTACCTGGGTCTGAAATCACATCCCTCCTGGTCAAGGGGCTTGGTGGGCTCCACTGATTGTATTTCATTGTTGTAAGAACAGACACTGGCAAGAGGCCACAGGAGCACTCTAACAAGAGCTGTGAATTCTAAGCAGGAAACTCGCAAGAAAAGGAAGGCCAGGGATGCCATCCAGTGGTCAGCCAGTGGCCCTGCTGCCTGTGAGATCCTCAGGCACTACTGCACTGCCTCCACTGAAAGCACTAGAATGCAGTCTGCAGGCTCTAAATCTGGAAACTAACCAGTGCTAAAATAAATTATTATTTCAATCTCAGCCAATCTCAAGCTCATAGCCTGCTTTTCTAAATTACAAACTGGGAATAAAGGAGGTTGTTGAATCAGGGACCTGGACACTAGCTTGGAAAGCCACGTGGCTCAGGGACTCCTGCATGCAGCTGCTTTTCAGAATCACCTTGGCAGCCTTCTAAAAGCTGACTTCGGAAACCACCAAAACCTTCTAGGTTACAACCTCCAGGGATAAGGCTTGAGAACTGGTATTTCTAAAAAGACTTCTGGGTGATTCTGATGCAGCAAGTCTGGCCTAGTCCAAAGAAGCTGTAAACGTCTATTCTAGGCTTTTCTTCTAGTGTCCAAAATTCAAAACCATCAGAGCTTTCTTGCTGTTCTAAATGTCAGCTGTATTACTTACTAGCTGCATAACCTAACCTTCCAATATCTCAGTGTCACATCTATAAATGGGGATATTACAGTACTTACCCTGTAGATTTACTGGAGAAAGTAAGGTGCTTAGAGCACTACATGTCACTTAGTAAGCACTAAAATGCTTGTTACTAGTGTTATCATGTATTATTACTCTCTTTTGACTGCTCTTTTAGCTCACTTATTTTCATTTGCTTGGTTTCAATAGATATAGTGATCATGCTGGGCCCAGCTAGCCATATTACTTGCCTATCCTACCTTCCCCAGGCCTATATAACCCTTGTTATTTACTGATGTATTTTAACCACAGACTCAGTTCACCCATTTTCTGAGTAATACTGATCAAAATTGGAATTTTGGTACTCCAGTGGGTATACATACACAATGAACAGAAACATTTTTTTTTTTTTTTTTTTTTTTTTGTATTGCAGAGCTGGAGTCTCCCTATGTTGCCCAGGCTGGTCTTGAACTCCCAGGCTCAAGCAATCCTCCTACCTCACCTCCCAAAGTGCTAGAATTACAGGCATGAGCCACTGCACCCAGCATAGAGACATTTCAGGACCTACTATGTGCCCAGCACAAGGCACATTATTTACATTATATAATTCAGTTTATACAACAACATTCCAAGGTAGACATTAGGTTCCCTAGTTTAATGAAAGGAGAGAACTGAGTCTTAGGGAAAGTTGCAAGTGGTACACTTCCCTTGGTGACTCCAAAGGCTAGAAAATGAACTACTCCCTCTGATAAGCTCTGAGCCTCATCAGTTGCCCACTTACCCACTGCTGATGGTTCAGTTTGTGCATCTGGAAGTTCTGCTCAGCATCCAGGTCCTCATCAGTACAGTAGACTGGCCTGCTTCTCTGAGATGCCTTGTCTAACACCTGCAAATCCCTCCCTAGGAAGCTGAATTCTGTTTCCTACATCCCTTGGTCTTGGCGTATGCACTACTCTGAACAGCTGGATCCCCCAGCTGTGAGAGGGCAGCTCATCTGCTCCCCAGGAGCACTCTGCTGCAGGTCCCCCTGGGATAAACCTCCCTCAAGCACACCATAGGTGGGGGAGGAAAGCCCACAGGTGCCAAGCCTCATAGACACCATATATACTGACTGCCCTTCCCTTAAAGACGAGGCCTACAATTGACTCAATTTTCCCAGCAATCTGTTCTTTCCTGGTTTCAATTTTTCTTATTTCCCACTGTCTTAAGTTGCTAAGGCCTCAAGTTCTTCACACCCGAGTCTGCTTTGGTCTTGACATTAACAGCATGCTGTGAGAATAAATGCATCACAGAAATCCATGCAAGCCCACCAGGATACAGAATAGAATAGCATGAGTCACAATGACAGCAAATATATAGCATAATAAAACTGGAAAATGGCAAATCCTGTTACTATACTCCTACAATGTATTCAAGGTAACTTGCTTTAAAATTAATCAGTAAATATCTATAAACTTTTTTTTTTTCTTTTTTTTTTGAGACAGAGTCTCGCTGTTGTTGGCCCAGGCTAGAGTGCAGTGGCATGATTTCTGCTCATTGCAACCTCTGCCTCCCAGGTTCCAGCAATTCTCCTGCCTCAGCCTCTTAAGTAGCTGGGATTACAGGCATATGCCACCACACCCAGCTAATTTTTGTATTTTTAGTAGAGACAGGGTTTCACCATGTTGGTCAGGCTGGTCTTGAACTCCAGACCTCAAATGATCTGCCTGCCTCGGCCTCCCAAAATGCTGGGATTAAAGGTGTGAGCCACTGTGCCCGGCCAAAACATGTATTTTATATAAGTTGCTGTGTTAGGTTTCATAGGTGATACAAAGACGACCAAGAGATAATTGTTGCTCTCAAAGGAATATATTTTGAGGCAAAGGTACACAATTTTAAATGTTAATATTAACACACAGTAATGTATATTAAGAATCACATGAATAACATGATCACTGTGTGCTGCAGGATTTGACAGGAGACTGTGCCACAGCCATGTGACTTCCGTGGATAAAACGACATGGCAAAAGTGTATTTTAGAGAAATTAATGTGGTAACAGTTAACAGGAGGCTTAGAGGACGTCCTGGAGGTGGGGTTGTTTTATTTCAACATTTCCCAACATATATCTTAAACTTTTTTATAAATAGAAGGTAAGTGAATCAAAGATATTTCAAGTCAAAGAAAGAAAGGATATACTAAATTGAATGAAGTAAAACAGATGTGTTTTGTTGCATTTTTTCTCAGAGCCTTTATGGCAAACCTCCAAAAGAGACAGAAATATAGCATTTTCCAACTGAGTTGAACACTGAACCACTTTTCCATCATGTAGCTCATGGAACTAGCACTCTGAGATACAAACTTTTGATGACTGAGAAAAAGGCCTGAACTAGGTAAGAAAACAAATGGCACGTGGTGACACTTTAGAGAAGACATCTACAGATCTTCACTTGGATTAGTTGTCCAGATTAAGGGAAAATGTAGAAATGGAGAGACAACTTTATCCTACCATTCGCTCACCACGGATGTCCTGGCACCATCCTCGACTCCTCTCTTTCTCTCAAAGCACACATCCAACCCATCAGCAACATCTACTAAATCTACCTTTAGAGACACATCCATAACCTGACCACTTCCCACCATGGTCTTGGCTACTTTTCTGAAGAAAACCACCATCACCCTTCTAACTGGTCTCTTCCTTCCACCCTGTGCCCTAATGGTTTGTTCTTAACAAAGAAGCAAACGGTAATTGTCTTAAAAACTAATCAGATCATGTCGGTCCCTTGCTTAAAATTCTGCAGTGGTGGGCCAGGCGTGGTGGCTCACGCCTGTAATCCCAGCACTGTGGGAGGCCGAGGAGGGAGGATCATGAGGTCAGGAGATCGAGACGATCCTGGCTAACAAGGTGAAACCCTGTCTCTACTAAAAATACAAAGTCTAGCCAGGCGTGGTGGCGGACACCTGTAGTTCCAGCTACTCGGGAGGCTGAGGCAGGAGAATGGCGTGAACCTGGGAGGCGGAGCTTGCAGTGAGCGGAGATTGAGCCACTGCACTCCAGCCTGGGCAACAGAGCGAGACTTTGCCTCAAAACAAAACAAAACAAAACAAACAAACAAACAAAAAACTCTGCAGTGGCTTCCATCTCAGAGTAAAAGCCAACATCCTGCAGTGGCCCCAAGACCCAACATGTCTTCTTCTCTTCCTACCCTTGTCACCTTTTTGACCTCACTTCCTGCCATCTTCCCCCTCTCACTCCATACCAGACTCTCTGGCCCCTACTCTGTTCCTTGGACACCACAGGCACATTCTCAACAAGGGATTTTGGCTTATTCTTCCCTCCATGTGGAATTTTCTTCTCCCAGATATCATCACAGCTACTCCCTAATGTCCTTCAGATCATTGCTCAAATGTCACATCTTCAGTTGGATTTCCATGACTAACTCATTAGAAAGTATATTCACCTCCTCCCTGATCCATTCTCTATCCCCACTGTCAGATCTCTCTTCTCCCTAATACTTACTACCAGGTGATACACTGTCTAGTTTTTGCTTGTCTTTTATTGTCCATCCACTGTACATTATGTCCTAATAGGACAGGGCTCCCCCATCCCAATTTTGTTTTATCCCTACTGCCTAGCACACAGGGGGCGCTATAGGTGTTAAACTAATTGATCAAGTAATTTCCAACAGCAGTGCTATGAGTAGGTTTGAGAACGGACCACTTCTACATTATAAAGAAATTGAGAATCAGAATGATTTGTACTTTGTTCAAGAGTGTAAGTTAATAGTTAGCTAATTTATCATTTTCCGATATTTGGTTTAGCATGTAGATCTGCTGACTTTGTTAATTGTGTGATAATATCATAGGGCAGGGACAACAGTTAGAAATATAGCTTTAAACAAATCAAAATGGCTAGATTCACAGACACAGCAGTCTTCTTATTTGTGAAAAAAGAACTGTGGGCTAAATATCATCCTTTTCCTTTTTCTCTTTAGGGTTGTTCAATATAAAATTTTCACTTATATTCTACATAATGTTTCAAGAAAAAAAGTGAAACGGAGATAAACACAGAGAGGAATATCAAGTACCTTACTGAAACCTTCCCCTTCTGCAATCCATCACTAGTGTGCACTAGTCTGGAGGACCCTGCTTACGTAGGAGATAGCTAAGATATCTAACTAGATATTTCTAGAGGGCTTTTTCTGACCCAGGGAAGGGGTAATACCTATGCTGGAAAAACCCCACATGGCGAAAATATTAAAAATGTAATAAAACAAAAAAGCAACAATTCTTAAATTATGTATCTATGAAAATCAACAACAACCTAGCAGCCCAGCCTTTTGACGCCTCCATCAGCACATAAAATGTGAGTATATGCTGGAAGAGAAGAGAAGCTGCGGTCTTCTCCACTAGAGGGCACAGAAACTCTTCTTTAAATTGGACTCATTCCCTTCTCAAGACCATTGGGCATCTCTGCGGGAAGAGGAACTCTATGCACAATAGGCCAGAAATGGCTGGAGTTACTTTTATGTGAAGTGCCTCACTGCACTGTCTTAGCACCCAGAGATAGTGTAGGAACTGATTTCTCAAGGAATATTGAGGGCTAGGGGATGAGGTATAGAAGCAGAGACATTAAAATCAGAAGACTAGATGTAGGGAATCTATTTCAGAGGAGATAGTTGTTCTACACCAGTCATGCTCAAGCTTTAGCCTATGTCAGAATCAATGGGAGGGCTTGCAAAAACCTTGTTGGGTCCCACCCCAGAGTTTCCAATTCTGGGGTTGAGTCTGAGCATTGACATTTCTAAGACGTTCCCAAGTAATGCTGATGCTGTTAGCAGGGAATCACATTTGGGGGAATCACTGTTTTAGATGCACCAGCTACTCACATAGGACTTCATCTGGGAAAAAATGTAACAAGATCCCACAATGCTCTGGAATAAAATTTTATAGAATCTTAAACTGTTAGAACTTGAAAGGCCCTTTATGGGGTTTTCATGTTATGGAGGGGAGCTAGAGGGCCAGATAGGTTACTTAATGCACCCAGGGCTAAGTTTTAAACTGCAGGTTGAAATCTATTCATGGATTATAGAATCAGTTTAGCATCGACTGACCAAGAGAAAAGAAGCAAAGGCTCAAAGTATGGCTCAAAAATGAGGAATGAAAGAGTGAGCCATCATTACTGACCTTTTAAAAATAAAAATAATTACAAGAAAATTTTATTAAAAATCGTATGCCAAAAAATGAATTAACTTGTTGAAATGAACAAATTCCTAGAAATTCCTAGAAAGACACAAATGATCAAACCTTACTCAAGAAGAAGGAGTAACTTAAAATTTTTTTTATTTCAATAGTTTTAAGGGTACAAGTGGTTTTTAGTTACATGGTTTAATTGCATAGTGGTGAAGTCTAGGATTTCAGTGCACTTATCACCTGAGTAGCGTACATGGTGAACAACAGGTAGTTTTTCATACTTCATCGTCCTCCCAACCTCCTTCTTTTGAGTCTCCAATGTCCCTTATACCACTCTGTATGCTTTTGCATAGCAGTAGATAGCTTAGCTCCCACTTGTGAGAACATGTAGTATCTGGTTTTTACTTCTTGAATCACTTCACTTAGAATAATGGCCTCCAGTAAATTCCAAGAATTGCAAAAGATGTTATTTCATTTTTTTTAAGGCTGAGTGGTAGCCCATGGTATATATACACATGGAATATATACATATTTTTTAATCCACTCATCGATTGATGGGCACCTAGGTTGATTCCATATCTTTGCAATTGTGAATTGTACTGCATTAAACATACATATCCAGATGTCTTTTTGATATAATTACTTATTTTCCTTTGGGAAGGTACCCAGTAGAGGGACTGCTAGATCAAATGGTAGATCTATTTTTAGTTCCTTGAGGAATCTTCCTGCTATAGAAAGAGTAAATTTAAATAGACAAGTAATATTACATATTTAAAGGTATTTATATTGAAAAGAAAGGAGTGAAACCATCACTATTAATAGATGGTATGGTCTTGTAAAAAATTCTAAGGAATTCACACAAAAAATCAAAATTATTGAGACTAATATATAAGTTCAACAAGACTGCAGGTTACAAGATCAATAAACAATAATCAATTGCACTGCTATATTCTAGCAATGAACAATCCAAAATGAAATAAAGGAAGCAATTTAATTTACAATATCACCTACAAGAATAAACATGTAGGTATAAAATTAACAAAAGAGGTCAAAAATTTGTGCATTACAAACTGCAAAGTATTTGCTGAAAGAAATTAGAGAAGACCTAAATAAATGGAAAGAAATTTCGATGCTCATGGATTGAAAGACTTATTATTAAGATGACTGCTATGGTCTGAATGTTTCTCCAAAATTCATACATTGATGTGTTAACTCCCAAGGTGATGGTATTAGGAGATGGGGCTTTGGGAAGGTAATAGTTCATAAAGGCAGTGCCCTCATGATTGGAATTAGTGACCTTATAAAGATGGCCTCAGAGAACTGGCTAGCCCTTCTACCATGTAAGGACACAGCAAGAAGGCACCATCTATGAAGCGGGAAACAGGCCCTCCCGGGACACTGAGTCAGCTGGCTTCTTGATCTTGTACTTCCCAGCTCCGGAACTGTGAGGATTAAGTTTTTGTTGTTCATACGCTACCCAGTGTAAGGTATTTTATTATAGCAGTCTGAATAGTGTAAGACAATAACAAAACTCTGCAAGTTGATCTACAGATTCAACACAATCCTTATCAAAAACTTAGCTTTTTTTCCTTTTTTTCCAGAAAAAAAGCTGATCCTAAAATTCACGTTCCAAAATGTTGCTGAAACCTGGGACAAGACAAAAACTCTATTGCCAGGATTTCTTCCCACAAAGTCCATTAGTTTGTTCAATAGTGTCTGCAGATCTTAGTGCATCCCTAAAACCTAAGCATCAGATTTCAGTTAAATTGCCTTTGATGTGTGAAGCACAGAGTTAGGACATAATAGGGGTGCTGTTACCATGAGTACAGAATATAACATGTTAAGAACATTAAGATAAAAACTATCCATAGGATTGTAGAGAATGAAGCTCTCTATTCTCATTAGAAAGTAAGAATGTGCTTCTGAAAGTGAATGCTGCCTCAGACACATGTGTGGCCTAAAGATCTGCTTGAAAGAGAAAAGGGACAAGCAGCTCTTCCCATCTATAGCTCGCTATGGCTGCTGAGCAAACCTGCGTAGTGGAGATGCTCCAAGCCACCTGACTCTAACTCGGGGGCTCCAAACAGCTCCACTTGCCATTGTCGGACTCACATTTGTGACTCTATCAATGAAGCTCAGGCAAGGTGAAGTCTTAACTTGATTTTACCTTCCCAAGGAGAAAGGAAATGAAACCATTCAAGGTTTGCTCACACCTGTGATCTCAGCTATAGAGCAAGAGAAAGAAAAGGCCTTGCAAGTAGGCAAGGTTAGTTCTGCCACTCACGATTTTTTAAAAATCTCTAAAGTGCAAAAATAGTATCTGTAGATTGTGGTGATTAAATAAAAAATTTAATCTTTCTAATTGCTCCATGAAATATGGGCAATGCTATCCTAATAATCAGTTACATTTATCACTTGAAGATGAATTTACCTTATTTTGTAAGATAGCCTTGGGATATGGTTGTGGGAATAAAAAGCAAATTCCTCTGCCATTTCGGGTTTCTTCTTTATTTCTAAAGGAAGGAAAGAATAAAAAAGAAAGCACAGAAATATCAGAGAGTTGCAACGCTATATCCTAGACTGACAGTGCTATTATTCTCTGCTCTGAAACTTTTCCCAGCTCTCCTTCCAAATTTGAAGTAAATAGACAGGCCAACAGCCAAGCTGTGGCAGTACCCCCTTCTACTGATTGCACACACCGGTTTAACACTGCTGCACAAAACTGACACCAAGGAATTTACTCCAGTGTTTCCACTATTTGAAATTCTAGATTCCCAAAATATCTAAGTAACTATTGTTTTGCTTCTTGCTTTTCTTTTCTCTACTCCTCCATGAATTGGGTTATTAGGTCCTCTCGTTATATTGACCAGTAAGCAAAGAAATGCATTCATGTATTTATTCAATGAATTAGAAATGCCAAGAGTTCTTCTGGGAGTACTGAAAAACTCTGCATTTCTGTCTACCCAACGCAATTATCAGGGTGACAAAAGAATTGTAACTTTGATTTGGACTCACATTCCAGTCTTCTTAAACTTTTATACATAACATATTTTGAAATAGAAAACATTATTTGGTAGGGAAGATTGCCTTTTTAATGGGGAAAAACAAAGGGGAAATGAACCCACATCAGACAATTATATTCTTCTGCCTAGCTGAAAGTGGCTAAAAATACATAAAATTTCTTTATTTTCTAATTAACAGCCATAGAGCTGGTCTCGGGAAACTAGGCGTTAGTAGTCAATAAAAGGGAAAAGGTCCAACATCACCATGCAAAGATGGTAATTAAAAACAGGAGGAAGAAATGCCTGTTATAAATTACACTGCACTTGAGGCTATAAAAATCCTCTTTTTAATTAACTGCAAGAAGGACGCAAACAAACTGAGCTTTTAGAATTGGTTACTGAAGTTTGGAGACAAATGATTTAATCATTTTTTAATGTGTCATTGGTAAACCAAATACCACTAATCACCATCTCGAGGGGTGTGGATCATCCTGAACAAATTTCAAAAAGATTATCATTGAAGATTGTGGATTCTGCACTGCTTCACTGTAGCTCACCTATCATAGCAGAATCCAGAAATATCTACGGTAAGAACCAGACTTTTCCCAAGAACAAAGGCATTTGTCCAAACCTCTTATGTGAAAGTCACAACAGAAAAATCCAGTACTGCAGATATTGAATTCAAACACACGTGCCTGATAGCCATTCATTTTAGAAGTAGTTTGTTAGTCAAGGACTCTAAACTTCAGGGTCTATTGCCAACTTCATCTGTGCCTCTTTCTTGGGGAACGGGGGTTAACTTTTACCTTGGCCACTATTTCATGTGTTGTTAACCATCATATTACCAGAATAATGCTGAAGTCATTATTGATGTATTATTTGGTTTTGTAGGAAAATCCTGCCACATATCTATAGCATGATAATGATGATGTGTTGTGTGACTTCAAATCTCTTTCTGATCTCTTATCCAAATCTATGGTTTACTGTGGACCTGAAGATTGGAAAGTAAACATTGGCACTAGGTTGGGAATTACTTTAATACTATTAAGTAGTATGATTCAGGATGGGGAAAAGAAACTAATTCTCAGGAACATTAAGGAACATGGTTTAACAATTAGTCAAATTAAATGTGTCAAAGTAGAATTAGAGATGGCATTGTACCTCCCATGTTGCTCTTTATTTTACACAGTTTCTCCTCTTAGGGCTTTAAAAAAACAACTATGTAATCACCTGAACAACTTACTTTTCCTAACACAAAGGAAAAATAATATTATTTCTAAGCATTTTATTTCTGTTATAGAAAAAAAAAAAACTTTAAAATATAAAGACTAAAAGTAAACACCCATAGTATAAAAGCTGTCAAGTGACTAGATGCATCCCTGGAAAGATGGAGAAAGGGCATTAGGAACTAAGTAAGGACAAAGCCCTCACTTTGTGTCAACACAATTTAGTCTTCAAAATATCTGAGTCTATTGCCATATGGCAGCGCGTACTGCTCCCTTTCCCTCATTATCAATCTTCAGCGCCACGGTTAAAGAGCAACACAGCCCAAGGTCACCTTGAAGGATGATTCTTGAGAATAAAGTGGAGTTCTAGGCAGCGCCTCTAGATGGCACTCTTTCTTATCAGTAGTCAACGCTAAGTTTTATTTCTTATGGTCACAACAATCAAACGACGAAAATTGGTCCTCTTATAATTTGATACAATTGCCCTATGCCATCTTAATATAAATCTGGATGCTTACATAACACATCAGTCAAAGTTCACCCACGGCAAATTGTGCTCTTGATTTAAGGGAAAAAAATCATGTATTACCAGAATGCTTCATTTTCTGCTGCTGTCCCGATTGAACCCTGCACAGCCAGTATTCTGCTGTGTGGAAGTGATCCTTTCAGACCTATTCAGTTCCTACATCTCACATCAACCCTACCTTAAAGTAATAAAAGAAGAGGGAAATCAGCATATCTAGTATCCAGACAGGTTACTTCCTTAAATTTCTTACCACTCAACAAGAGCTAAGTGAGGGTGAAAGTCACAGTATGTGTGGTTAGAAGCAGAGGTCGTCAAGTGAAAAGGAGCTGTGCTTCTCACCTACAAGACTATCTCTGTAGCTGATGGATTGGTGACCTCAACAATAACACTTGTCTCCCTGCATCACTAATGGTACTAGGGATGCTTCTGTGAAGCTCAGAACTAACCTTAAAGTTGTTGCAGCACCCTTCGCCTCCTCCCAGATATAGTATTCCCTGGCTGAATGAGAAATGTCCCCTCGTGTCCTTTAAATACTGCTGCCTCTCCCCTACAAACACACAGAGTCCTCGGGAAACAAGGAATACCTTGTTCATGCTTTGAAGAGGGACATACCTAAGCACTGCTGGCATGGGCACACTTAGGATGTGAATATGGTAACCAGTAACCAGGAAATGTAGAAGTTTTGAGTGTTGGTTGTAGAGCAGAAAACTGAGGAAGGTTGATGAAATTTCGATGTTTTATGCTTCATATGAATTTAGTGGGCATACTTTGTAATGCCTACGGGTCTTCAAGAATTCATAGTTCTGTAGTAACTATAGGTATTTCAGAGAATGACAAAGTAAAATCTTGTGCTCCCCTCAAATTTGTTTTATTTCACTTTATCTTATTTTAACTCCAACTCCCTGATCCTAAATGTAGGCATTCTATTTTTCAAACCTGGACTTAACCATGAGGTTTGCAGATAGATCTCCACATGAATAGAGGGCTTTAACAAATTCAATACAGGTGGACTTTTAAGATTCTTAAGAAAACACACAGGTGACCTCTCAATAACCCTTTGTCCTCAAAGCAAAGACCCTTGTGCTTCTTTGCAATTAAAAATTCTTATAAACATTCACTCCTCACTGAGTTATTTTTCTAGTAGCTTATCTTGCTAAGACATTACACAATAAAGGTCATAAGTGCCATACATAAAAATTTAGTTATATACGGAGCATTAAATAATTTAAATGGACTGTTTAACTTACCCTGGATGTTTTCCACAAAGCCAAAGGTTTTACTTTGGTTGTTTAGTCCATCTACAATTCCATTTTTACTCAGAGAACTCATCCTTAGGACTCAGGAATGGGGGAAAATAAACTATAGCTGCAGATTTACTCAGAAACATTTTAAGCTTGCCATTTTCCCAGATATTGCTCAAAAGTTTAGATCTCCATAAAACTCAAGCCACATTGGATGAATTCTTTAAACACCACCAAATGTAGTTTTCTAAGAAGAAAGCTGCCAATTTTTTAAGACACAAGATTTGCCCCTTGGAAGGGGCAAGTGCTAATTGGGTTTTCATGTTCTCATTTGACTCTTTAGTCAACAAGACATTGCTGGGCATCTCTTTCTAGAGAAGAGACTAGGAAACCAAAGTTCACCAAAGGCCTAGTTGAAGAGTAGAGAGATAAAGCAGTTCACTATGTGATATTGATCTATGGGAACTTGGAACTCTCTGTTAACCCATTTATTTTCAAACAAGCTTCTTCTTGTCCGACAAAATGCCTAAAAATCAACCTCTAGATTTTTTTCTTTTGGCACTGAAAAACTTATTTTTCTAGTTCCCCTAGGAAAGGTACAACAGTCAGGGTTTATTAGCAGTACTTGCATTCCCTTAACTGCTTTGGATGAAGTGTCAAGGAAGGAAGCAGAAATTCAGAGAGGTAATACGGTTTGTGTATGGTTACTCAGCTTATAGGTGGCTAATCCTTGCAGTGCTGAATGAACTTTTGGAACAAGCCAGGAAACTAGCTTTGACTATATTTCTCTTTTTGGAGGGGTCTGCAGCCAGGCACATAGTATAAAAAGCTATTCATATTTTCTTTAGAGCAGAATCTCTAGGAAAGAGGCAGAGAGGAGAAACATCTCTCTGTGCTTACAGCAAAAAAAGTGGGCTTTTATGTCAGGAACCCTCCATTCCAATCCATGAAAACAAAGCCCAAGGTCAAATCACTTTGGAAATATTTTTAGTGTATATCTCACTGAAAGATTTTTTGGTGGTTATTAGCATATTAGAATAGTCCTGAATGCCACTTACAAACTTTTTTAACCTCACTATTTCCCAAACTATTAAACCATAAAAGAAAGTTATTTTTCTTAATATCTATAAACATCTCTCTGGAGCAGTTTGGGAAATTCTACTGTAGTGGAGGTTCTGATAATTTTTGTGTCCTCATGATGCCCTGAAGCTGCCATGTAACCCAGAACAGAACTCCAGGCCAGTCGAGGTGGCTCATGCCTGTTATTCCAGCCTGGGAGGCTGGGGTGGGCGGATCACTTGAGGTTAGGAGTTCAAGACCAGCCTGGACAACTTGTCAAAACCCTATCTCTACAATAAATACAAAAAATTAGCCAGGCATTGTGGTGCACGCCTGTAATCCAGCTACTCAAGAGGCTGAGGTGGGAGAATCGCTTGAACCCAGGAGAAAGAGGTTGCAGTGAGCCGAGATCACATCACTGCACTCCAGCCTGGGCAACAGTGAGAGCCATCTCAATAAATAAATAAGTACATACATACATACATACATACATGCATGCACACACACGCATATACATGTAAAACCCATAAAACTCTTCTTCCTGTCAGAAGTTATTTATATGCCTTTTTCCCAGCAGACGCAATCGAGGGTGTCCACTGCTTATCCTTTGGGACGCATTTTCCTAAAGGCCACTAACATTCCAGAGAAAATCTGTTGAAGGTCATGTGGTAATAAAACCCAGTACTCTCTTTTCAGTCTTCTACCTGCAGCCCCGATCTTATTTCAAGACTTCCCTCCCCTGAGTGGATTCTTTTCTAGGAAACTTCTCTCAACATCCCCAGGCATAGGTAAGTATCCATTCTCTTCTCACCCAAAGGCAAGTTTTTATTAGTACTAGAGTACTTGATACCTTTGCATTGTATTATTGGCTCACAAGTCTGAGTCTCCCAATACCTTAAGGGCAATTCAAGGCCTGGGACTAAAAAATATTATATCTTCTTAGCTCCAGCAGCTAATGCATTCCCTGGAAAATGGTAATTGCTCATAAATGCTCATATGTGATAGGCATAAAAACTCTACAAATTCAAGAGGTCAAAATCAGCTGTATATATAAACTAAATTGATTTAAAATTTAAATATGGAAAATCAAATTCTATTAAATAATAATTAATGCCTAAATACCCACGGCCATCTAACTTTGCAAATAGAAGGAAAAGAAGAGAAAGGAAAGGGGAATAAAGTAGAGAATCAGAAAGGAAATATAACAACAAAAAAAGAACAAGATAAAAGGTAAAGAGAGAAAATAGAAAAAAAAGAGAAATTCACACAAAAATGCAGTTAAAATTAGAAGTAGAAAGCAAAAGTAAAGCAAAAAAAAAATAGCTTAGGTGAAAAAGAAAGAGAAGAAAGCAATAAATAGAAGAAAAACAAATCAACAGTGTGAGTACAAGTGTATATAGTCCAATCTGTTAGACTTAGCATAAACTAACCATAACTAAACTAACCATCATTCATAGCTCTGTGACTACTTTTTTTTTTTTTTTTTTTTTTTTTTTTTTTTTTTTTTTTT
>NC_045439.1:120930634-120936270 GCF_002776525.5 Piliocolobus tephrosceles
CCCGTCTTGGCCTCCCAAAGTGCTGGGATTACAGGCTTGAGCCACCGCGCCCGGCCTCTGTGACTACTTTTTATCCTCCACCTGCTGATTTCTCATTTTCGAAGGTCCAATGGGTTGGTCCATAACTGCTGTCATTGTAATAACTACTCTTTGGGAAAGAATTAAAGGGTCTAAATTTTTGTTCTTATTAATCTAATGGGTAAAATTGTCCTATTCCATTTGCAAATCTGAAGATTTAGCAATTTTAAAAGCCTTCAAATAGAAATTTACTAATAAGCTATTTAAGTTGAAAAAAAATGGAACAGCAATAAATGTCTGAATTGCAAAAAATTAAAGGTATTATTTGCTTTAATTGATTTGACTGGTTTCTAAGTGTAGGCTGTATAGAATATTAGTTTCATTTTCTTACTAGATTTCCTTTTCTGTGAGATTTTCCTTTCCACCTCAGTCTTATCTTTCTAAAGTGCTTGCAAGTTTCATAACAATTACCCACTTTCCTTTGTGGGCCTTATCTATTTTTATTACTTAGCAACAGTCAGTATCCCTCAAGCAGAGTTGTGGTAATTAACCAGAATAACAAAGAATGACTCAGATCCCTGCTCCAAATTTCTCTTCTAGCTTCACATTCCAAAAATAGCTTTCTATTAGTCAAAAGGGCCATTTCAGTAATATTCATAGCTTAGAGGGTCTGTGAGAGTATTACTTATACTCAGGAGCATCCAAAGCTCTTTGTGTGTTGGCTTCCCAGCAGGAGATTTCCCTTGGCTACTGTAAAACATCAACTCTTACATCCTTTTCAAGCTTTCAAGTCCAAAATGTCATCATGAATGTCTAACTAGCTCCAGGAGTCAGGAAAGCAGCAAGTTATTTGGCCCTGTTTCATGATTCATAAAATGAATTCCTATACAAGTGAAGCCTACTAACTCTAAAATATATTCTATGTCTAAAAGGACTTGTTCTTCAAGGTCCACCCAAAACTTCTGGGGAATAGAATTTGAAGTAGCAATTCTGCCCAGAATTTGAAAAGAAGGACTTTCTGCAAGATGTTTTCAGCGGCTTTCCAAAATCAGTCAACCAACCAATATCTATTGAGTAATTGCAATGGTGATCAATAATCTATTGATTGCTTGCAAATATATACAGCTAGAATCCACAGGAAGAGGTCCCTGGACTCTGCCCTTCAAATAGTTTGTCAACTGTCTATTGTGATAGGACATATGATAAAAATATAAGTGACAATAATACAGATGCAATCTGAGCCCTAAATGGATCATAAAACAATAAAAATTCAAATCAGGGAAACCTTGCATAGGCTAAGAAGGTCCTGAAAAGCTTCAATGGAAAAATGGAATTTCAGGTGAGCCCACAATAAGAATAATATACACTTCAAATTAGGAGTAGGAGAAGGAGCCAGAGAGATTTACCTTTGTTTACCCACACTACTTAAAGTCTTTCATTGTTCATTAATTCATGAAAAAAAGGCAAGTTCAATA
This sequence comes from Piliocolobus tephrosceles, assembly GCF_002776525.5. Lineage (NCBI taxonomy): Eukaryota > Metazoa > Chordata > Mammalia > Primates > Cercopithecidae > Piliocolobus > Piliocolobus tephrosceles. Next base: position 120,932,128 of record NC_045439.1, read on the forward strand.
GGATCTTCCCTCTCAGCAACAGGAAACCTCGCTAGAAAGATTCTAAGCTTCAAGGTCAAAAAGCCCAAATTCTGGGCTGAGAATTGATAATGAAACACTGAATCTCTGAGCCTTCGATTTCTCTGATGTGAGGAGAGTATCACTGTCTCAAAGAATCACAAAGGGGCAAGAGTAAGGTAAGGGTAGAGAGACGTATGTGTCCTCCATAGGCAGTTTCCTTCTTCTGTGTAGCCACTTCCTCAGGCTCTCTGTCACACACCCACCCCAAGCAGCGCTGACAGTCCTGACAGCTCCAAAGGAAGAACAGTGCCTTGTCCCTCCACCTGATTAAGAATATGCTAGACTGTTGAACAGAAATGAGCAATTAAAACTTATTTGTATTATGGTATTAAAATATACTAAATAGGCAAAGCAAGAAGAGGTAAATCCCTTAATTTCTTCCATAATGAAACCACTGAAGTGTCAGAAGGAAGAAACCACAGGCAGGAGTATTTGTTCCCAGGATCAAACTAGGCTACTGTGGAAATGAGCAGGATGTTGCTCAGCAGCCTCTCTCTGGAAAAAAAAAAAAAAAAAATGTCAGTTGATCAGAGCAGACAGACTCAACAGAGAGGGAGAAGAGAGTTCTGAAAAGAAACTTGACTCCTCTCCTTCAGGATCATTTCCCCCTTGAGTCAATAAGCCACTCCCACTAATGTCTAAATGCTAAACCTGGATACAAGAAAAAAATCAGAGAAAGCTCTAAAATACTCTGAGGACCTTCCAGAGCTACAACTGCTTCTGAGAGAATAATACTGCCTGGCACGCAGTAATTGTTCCACAGCACTTTTTTGAATGAATGAATGAATGAATGAACGAACGAAGGCATTTGTGGTTTCTTCAGCATAGCCCATGCTCTGTAACACATGACTGCACTGCCACAGAGGACTGGACCATGGGTAAGTGTCTCACCCAAAGGCAGATGCCTCTGGCAAGTTGCCCAGCATTCAGCACTCAAGAGTGAAGAAGACATTCAGTGGAAGGAACAGAAAGAGAAAAATAAAAGGAGAGAAAGAGAAAGCACAAGCAATGGGACCCAAGAAGCCATGAGGGAGAGAAGACATCAGCAAGCAGAAGCTGCCTGATCTAATGAGTGAAGTGACTACATAGCAGCCTCCCCAGAGTACCTGGGAGACCATAAGGGAATTAGCAGAGGGTGTTCAGACACCTGCTTCCGGAGGGGTGCCCTGGACACTCTAGATGCGTTTTGTCCTGGTAGCTTTCATTATCCATGAGGCCCAATGGTGTAGTTATCACTGAAGCCAAACAACAAGGATTTGAGACTTACTTTCTCTTGATTCCTTAAAATAAACCTACATTAAATGAGATTCTCTGAAACTATGTCTGAAAACATGAAAAATTTAGGTAAGGGAAAAATATTAACTAAAATCGTAGAGATGCCACAAGATTAAACTCTCCTGGGAATTTCCAAAACCCCATTAGTTAAAGTCTACATCAGAACTTCCTGGAGAGTTTGATAAAGAAGGAGTCCAGGATTCTGCATTTTTTATCAAGCCCTCAGGTTGTCTGGTATTCAGTCCACTCGGGATTTCTCTTTCATATTATTTTTTGAAGTATGTCTCATGAGGTAAGGCATTTATCCTTCTAACAATGTATGCATTCCTTTGTCAATATCCTTCTTAAAATTGTAATTTTCCTATATAAAAATAATGCATGTTTATTACAAAGATGTTGACAGAATTCAGACAAGCAAAAAAAAAAAAAAAAAAAATTAAAAAGCATCTAGAAAGTCCTAGCCAGAGCAATCAATCAAGAGAAAAAAGTAAAAGGCATCCAAATTGGAAAAGAGGAAGTCAAATTATCTCTGTTAATATGATGACATAACAATCTTATACCTACAAAACACTAATGATCCTCTGAAAGATTCTTAGTCTTAATAAATGACTTCAGAGAAGTTTCAGGATACAAAACCAACACACAAAAATGAGTAGCCTTTCTTTATTTTATTTTATTTTATTTCATTTAGACAGAGTTTTACTTTGTCACCCAGGCTTGAGTGCAAAGGCATGATCTTGGCTCACTGCAACCTCCACCTCCTGGGTTCAAGCGATTCTCCTGCCTCAGCCTCCTGAGTAGCTAGGACTACAGGCAAGTGCCACCACGCACAGCTAATTTTTTGTATTTTTGGTAGAGATAGGGTTCACCGTGTTAACCAGGATGGTCTCCATCTCCTGACCTCGTGATCCGCCCGCCTCAGCCTCCCAAAGTGCTGGGATTACAGGTGTGAGCCACTGTGCCCGGCCAAAAATCAGTAGCATTTCTATACATCAATGACCACCAAGCCAAGAACCAAATCAGTAATTCAGTCTGATTTGTGATAGCCACACACACACACACACACACACAAATACCCAGGAAAAATTTAACCAAGGAGGTAAAAGATCTGTACAAGGAGAACTACAAAACACTGATGAAAGAAATCACAGATGACACAAACAAATGGAAAAACACCTTATGCTCATGACAGGAAGAATTAACATTGTTACTGAATCAACAACTGTGCTGTCCAGAGCAATATACAGATTCAGTGCAGTTCTTATCAAATTGCCAATGTCACGTTTCACAGAATTAGAAAAAACAATCCTAAAATTCCTATAGAACCAAAGGAAATCTCAAATAGCCGAATCAATCCTAAGCAAAAAAAAAAAAAAAAAAAAAAGCTAAAGACATCACATTTTCCAACTTCAAATTATACTACAAGGTTTTAGTAACCAAAACAGCCTGGTACTACTACAAAAACAGATACATAGATCCATGAAACAGAACAGAGACCCCAGAAATAAAGCCGCATACTCACAATCAACTGATATTTGATTAAGTCAACAAAAATAAACAATGGGGAAAGGACACTCTATTCACTAAACGGTGCTGGAAAAATTGGCTAGCTATATGCAGAAGAATGAAACTGAATTCTTGTCTTTCAACATATACAAAAATTAGCTCAAGATGGATTAAAGACTTAAATGTAAGATCTGAAACTATAAAAATCCTAGAAGAAAATGTAGGAGAAACTCTTTAGGACATTGGCCTAGGCAAGTAATTTATGACTAAGACCTCAAAAGCAAAAGCAACAAAAACAAAAATAAACAAATTGGACTTAATTAAACTAAAAAGCTTCTGCATAGCAAAATAAGTAGTCAACACAGTAAACAGACAACCTACAGAATGGGAGAAAATATTTCCACACTATGTCTCCAATGAATGCCTAATATTCAGAATCTAGAAGGAACTCACACAACTCAATAAGAATAAAACAACCCCCCATTAAAAAGTAGGCAAAAGACATGAACAAACATTTCTCAAAAGTAGACATATAAGTAGCCAACAAACTGTCTTGCAATTAACACCACATTCAGACCACAATGAGGCACCATCTGATATCAATCAGAATGGCCATTATTAAAAAGTTAAAAAACAACTGATATTGGCAAGGATATGGAGAAAAGGAAACACTTATACACTGTTGGTGGGGATGTAAATTAGTACAACTTTGTCGATGTGGAAAACAGTATGGAGAGCTCTTAAAGAACTAAAAATAGCACAACAATTTGACCCAGTAACTCCACTACTGGGTATCTACTTAAAGGAAAAGAAATCGTTTTATCAAAAAGACACATGTACTTGTATGTTTATTTCAGCACTGTTTGCAATAACGAAGTTGTGAAAGCAATCTAAGTGTCCATCAACAGATGATAGGATACAGAAAATGTAGTATATATACATCATGGACTACTATACAGCCATAAAAAGAATGAAATTATGTTTTGTTTTCAGCAACATGAAGGGTGCTGGAGGCCATTATTCTAAGTGAAATAACTCAGAAACAGGAAATTAAACACTCCATGTAATATTATTATTATTATTATTATTATTATTATTATTATTATTATTTTGAGATGGAGTCTTACTCTGTCACCCAGGCTGGAGTGCAGGGGCGCGATCTCGGCTCACTGCAACCTCTGCCTGCCCTTTCAAGCAATTCTCCTGCCTCAGCCTCCCAAGCGGATGGAGTATGCCAGTATGGCCAGTATGGCCTCGAATTCCTGACCTCAGGTGATCCACCGGCCTGGGCCTCCCAAAGTG
>NC_045439.1:120936280-121054446 GCF_002776525.5 Piliocolobus tephrosceles
CGAATTCCTGACCTCAGGTGATCCACCGGCCTGGGCCTCCCAAAGTGCTGGGATTGCAGGCGTGAACCACCGCCCCCAGCCTAAAATATTATTTAACAGTGATATAGTTAAATACTTTGTTGTGGCTTACCCAATTCTTTCTTTAGTACGGGCATTATACACACTACTTTGCAACTGCTTTCCTCACTTTATACCTTGAACACTTCCACACATCACTAAGCATTTTGCTCTATCATCTCTAGCAGTTGTGTATCATTATAAAAAGAATTGCTAAAAAGAATTGACTAATTTAACGAATCCCCTATTGCCAAGGTTTTAAATTGTTTTCAATTAGCTTTTGTCATAGAAACACTCTGAGGAGCAACCTTGTATAAAATCTTGGTCCATGTACCAAATGATTTCTTTAGTGTAGACCCCTTAAGTAGAATTGCTAGGGGAAAAAAATATGAAATTGTACGGTGTTTGAAATATATTATCAAATAGTCTTCTAGAAAGTTCAGAGCGATGTAAACTCTCAGCAGCAGTGTGAGAGAGTATCCATATCCTATGCCTTTGTCAATACCGGGTATTATGATTTGTAAATCCTGCTAAGGTTTCTTTCGTGGCCTTCTAACAGCAGTTCTCAACATTTGGCTTCTCATTAAAATCACTTGGTGAGTTTTTGAAAAGTGCCAATGCCTGGGCCCCATCAATGACATAATTCAGAATCTCGGGAGTAGACCTAGACATTTACCTAAAAGAAACTATAAATTTAGAAGAAAACAGTCACACAAAATATTCTCAATTGCAAAGTGAGATATTACCCTGAATAGGCAGAATCTACACAATTGTGTGCAAGACTGTCTTGCCATAGTTCTAGCCCCTAGCTCCAGTATTTATATGTGTAAAGGAAACAACCATTTTCATAATGAATATCTGAAAATTTTCTTCAACCAACCATCACCAAATCAACTCTAGTCATCAGTTTAAAATGTGCCTTAAGCATCTACTCTTCCCTCTCTCTCTTCCTTGTTCTTTGCTGCCCTTCCTTCAGACCTCAGCTCCACTATCACTTCCTCAGGAAACCTTTCCTGACCCCTTAACTACATCCCATCCCCGTTTCCTTTCTCTCACACACCGAATAACTTTCTTCGGGGACTCTTAACACAGTTGTACTTTTTCTCGTTCAAGTTCTGAGATGGAAGTATGCATTGTGAGTTAGAATAGTTACGGAAGGTTCATGAACAATGAAATTTGATTTTGGAAGACGTATAGAATTTGAATATGGAGAAAGGAGTGTGTAGGGGCATGCAAACCAGAGGCATTAACTGTTACAGATTTATGAACACATTTGAAAATATGCAGAAAGTTAAAAACTTTTCAGAAGAATTCGAACATGTCCATACATTGAAATACTGAATGTAATTTCAAAGGGCTGAAAGTTTGAAACCTTTCAGAAAAATTCAAACATGTTAATACACCGAAATACTGCCATAATTTTGGAGAACTCATAGAACTCTGAGCATTCTCCTTGGTCCTTGGCCCGCATTCAGTTCTTTTGAGTCAGCGTGATCATTTTGTCTCTTCCAGCTAAACGACATGAGCGCAAGAATCTCCGAAAGTTAGCCACCACTATCCGAAGTAAATGGAAGAAATGCCAGACTTCCAACTCTTTCTGTGTCCAAATTAATGGACCCATATATGATTTGCCTTTGTCTTAGTAAGATGGGGTAGTTAAGAGTCAGAGGGAGGAAGGAAAAGGACAAGTGAATTACAGTGCCCAATTACATAGCTAACAGAGCAGCTATTCATTGATCTATTTCATGCAGGTAATGCTGAGTACCTGTGGCAAGACATAAAAAGTTAAAAAAAAATTCAGAAGCTAAAATTATCTCATTTTATTACTTTCTATCTCTATGTTCATGGTTAAGTTTTTTAAAATTTAATGAGCACACAGCAAACTGGTATTCGTTCCGTTACGCCACTAACTCCTCTCAGGGCACCAGCACCTTAGGGTAGGAAATTTATCCTTTGCTATAATGCCCTCTGTTGTATCATTCTGCAGTGCTACATTAGAAAACTAACACACCTTAGTTGACTGCATTGTGTCTAGAAAGCTTAATTACCGCTGCAGACATGATGGGCAGGCAGACCCATGAGCCTCAGATCCAGCCTCCACTAAGAGCACTCTCTGTCCCAGCTACGTACCTTATCCCAGCTCCTGTATTCTGTCTTTTTCTGGCACCTGAAAAATAATTAGCATTTTACTAGAGAGTTCACCAGAATATAATTTACAAGGACAGAGCACTTTTTTGTTTAAATTATAAAGCCCCTTGACAAGGACCTTCTTAAAAGGTGCTAAACAGCATTAGTGATATTCATCAATTTCCACTAAGTTGTTGTATGCCAAAGTTAGTTTCACTGTTTCATTTACATACTACATTGTACAGGGTTTTACTACTCCAAACTTTAAACCAAAAATAATCTCCCTTCAAAGGACAAAAGAGACCTTGGAGGTGGTTGTTAGTCTTTTAAAACAGCTATGGCTGACAGTTTATAGTTTACCCTCCAGAAAAAGTCCTAATGCACCTTTCCAGGCATGCTCCCAATGGGTAGATCCCTGCTCAGAGCCTGGCTAGCTCTTGGCAGTAGATCAACCTTCACTTGCTGCCCTCTCCCCCACTTTCCCTCATCCTCTGTTACTCGCTCATTAGAGGTTTGTAAGGCAAAGTTATCAAGACAGCCTTCCGAGAATAAGCATAAGGAGGCTCACCAGCTATACAATCACAAGAGAATATTCCTGTGGCATTAATCCTTTCTGTGTGATTATACCACCTTATTGATTTTCCCACCTGTAACTGTGTAAAGCAAAAAAGACAGAACTTCGCCTTCGGGACTTCTTTTTCCTTAAGAATTCTAGCACGTTTACTGGGTTTGAAATGAAAAGCCCCTACACCTGAATTTAATGTCAGGTAACTGACTTTTGCTCAATTTTATTGCCTAACATGTCTGGCTATTTCTGTCCCTAACTGTCCTTTCCATTAATCTTTAGTCCTTGGAAAATACCATCATCCAAAATGGTGCAGTATGGAGTAAATTTTGGAATGAAGAGGCTGATAAAGGGAAGTTCTACTGGATAGGAGAAAAAACAAAACACAAAAAACAAGATGCAATAGACAGAACGTGAAGTCTGCATAGAAGACATATAATAGTGCCTTGTAAACATTATAAATATTCACATTCAGTTATATCAACTAAGAGACAGAATAACAATAATTATAACTCTGACTTTGAGCAATTACTATGTCCCACATACGTTTCATGAGCATAATTTTATTGAATAGTTACCAAAAAACTAAGGATAATATCATTATTCCCAAGTCATAGAAGAAACAAAGGACACAGAAAATTAACCAATTTTTCCAAAGTTATTCAATTAGAAAATAGCTTCACTGGGATTCAAATCAAGGTCTTTCTTGCTCCAAAGCCTGTTCTTTAAATCACTATGCTAGCCTGCTTTTGAAGCCATATAGAAATCAATATTAATTTTAAAAGTCACAGAGATACAGAGACATTTATGTCTGTATTCTGCTTGTGTTTTTATATGCTATTTAACCTTCACAACTACACTGAAGAATTCAGCAAGGCAAGTATCAATCTACCCACTTTGCAAATTTGGAAAACTGTATGCATTCATTAATTAATTCAATAAATATTTATAAAGCACATACTTTTTTGCCAAGAAATATTCTAAGATCCAATGGTACACAAGTTGGAAAAGAGCCCTTTTTTCTTGTAACTCACATTCTAATAGTCAAACAAACAATTAACAACACATGAAAAAATTAATAAGATTAATGAGCAATAAAACTGGGTAAAGTGGTTAAATGTGATGATTTGCCTAATTACATGGACATTTGAGTATTTTATAACTATGTTGCAAAATGAACTCCTGTCTTCCCTTTACACTTCTCCATATCAGCTACTGGCAAAAAAGCTTGGAATTCACCTCAACATCTGTCTTTTTCTCACATTACCCAGTCAATTGACACATCCTGTTAGTCCTATAACCAAAACATTTTCAGAATCCAGTCTCTTCTCACCATATCTGCTGCTACTTCTGGTTCAATAGCCCTTAATTTGTCTATTGCTCTCAGTCTTGCCCTCACAATCTCTTATCAACAGCAGCCACAGTAATCCTGTTAAAGCACAGTCTCTCTGTACTGATTGACCTGATTGTCATTCACTCTATCACCTCCTTCAAGCCTTTGCTCAAATGTCACCTTCTTGATGAGGCCTGACTTGTTGACATTTACCATGTTCTATTTTTTTCCATAGTAATCAACACTTTCTCAAGTACTGTATAAAATACTTACTTATTGTACTTTTTGTTTATAGTCTGTGTCCCTCCACAGAATAGAAGTTTTACCAGGGCAGGATTTTTTATCTGTTTTGTGAATAACGCACCCCCAATGCCTAAATTGGTTCCTGACATATAGCAGTTTCTCCATATTTTCTGAATTAACAAATATTTGGAAAAAATCCCCTTTCCAGCAAGTTGAACATAGCCAGAGAAAAGATCAGTGAACCGGAGATACATATTGAAACAGGTAAAGAAAGGGATTAGAAATTATAGAGAAAAGGAAAGGGACTTATAGAACACAAAGTATTATACAGATACTAAGGTTGTTGCATGAACATAATTGGAGTTCCAGAAGGCATCAGTAGGAAAAAAAAGGTAGAAGTAATATTTTAGAAGACAATATCCAGTAATTTTTCAAAAATGAAGAAAAATGTCAAGTCAAAGATTCAAAAAGTATGAAACTCAAGAAAGACAAATACAAAGTAAACCATACCTAAGCACATCATAGTGAAGCAAAATCATAGAGGAAAATCATTCTAAGTATTACTGTCCTGAAAATAGTTGCAAAGTATCATGTTACCTCCTACTCAATTTTGCGGCCCTTTGTTTTGCTACAGAAACCCACATGCTTGAGAGACACAAGTGCAAGGGTAGAACCCTAGAATACAATCAGATTTCCCAAATATTAGGAACTTTTGAGCATCGTTTCTCATACTGTTAACACAAAATTAAGGCAAATATTTTTACATGAATAATGGCATTCATTTACAAAAGATTCACTGGCCTCTATTAGATTGCAATATTTCCTAAGTCCTATTACTTCTTCTTCCTTGAAATCCTATGATGGTGGTGGGGCTAACATAGTCTATATTTTAGTATTAGATCACACTGAATCAGATAACAGAGGCAACTGCAATGCACCCAAATGCCAAAGTTCTTTCTCCACTGTATCAATGAAAATAAATGGAGAAAACTTGGAAAGAAAAATTACAAATATCTTGGTCTATTATACAGATACTAATCTTAAATATATCTTTTAGTACACAAGTAAAATTTAAATTTTTGCATATTTCCAGCAGCTAAAGTTGAAAGAAAACAGTAGCTTAAAGACATTTTCTCAGATGCTTAAGAAAATGCACATCATCATATCCAGTAACCATCAGATATTTTTTGATGTGAAAATGAGCCACCCTGCCATGCCTCTGATCCAAATATAGGGTGTTCTAATTTAGTGTCAATAGACCTTTACGCTTGATTATTTGGAAATAAGAAACTACTCCTACCCTACCCTATCACCCCAATCCCTACCTCACCCCCAACTCCACACACAAAGTATGTGTGAAACAAGTTGGATGACGAAAATCTTGAAAAAATATTTTAACTGAGATTTTTGATAACTTTACTAAATTAGCAATTCTCTAGTGAAAGTGGTTACATTCTCTCTTCAATGCCTGTCACCCTTTTCTTATAGATTAGAAACAACATGGTGGCAATAATGCCATTGTTCTTTGATGGTTGTCAGAAGTCATTTTGGAGACTTTCATCTGACTCTGGGAAAGCCATTTTGAAGTGGAACTAAAGCGAGCATTCATGATTTCATGACAAAATTGCTTTGTGCTTCAGAAAAAGCATTATAGAAACATGTAAAAATTTTCTAAATGACAAAGCTATCATTTTAGTCAAATCAATGTGGCATGATATTAGACTATGAGACAGAATTCAGAAAAAAATCAAGAGGAAAAGTTATCCAAGGTCATTTTAGTATCAAGGCTGAGAGGATAATTATATGGATTACAGCTGGGGGTCACAGGGAAGTGTAGACTCACACAGAAAGTCATGTTAATGGGAAGATAATGGTCTTGAGATAATCAAGCCAGGTCTCAGACTACCTGAACCAAGTCCCAAGTGTTCCTTGGGCTAAAAGTTTTAATAGATGGACACTTTCTATTTCTATAGCAATGGGAACTACAGATTAATATAGATATCAATGTCAGGTAAAAAGTGTGAGGAGAGGGTGACTTTCAGACGCAGACAGGCTTTAGGATACTACCTGAAACAACTTCCAAGTTGCAAAGCCACAAGGACATCATCATGTTATTTTGACAATATTTACTAAATCTATTTATGGCCTGTTATCATTGCATATGCCAGACACTGTGCTAATTCTTTACATGCATTATCCCATGTAATCCTCACAACAGACTATAGGACAGGTACTATTATTATCCTATTTTACAGATGATAAATCTAAGGTTAATTTACTTGTCCAAAATTATAGCTAGTCAGTGGAAGAGCTTATCTGAGTTCTAAAATATGTGTTTTTAACCACTAAGTTTACTACTTCCCATCGGCTTTCCAGCACTGCTAGAGTTCTGCTCTTCCCAATGCCTTTGTCTCATTGCTATGCTCTACCATTTCCTTAAAACAGTCATATAAAAAGATGTCAGCACCAAAATGCTCATCCGGCCACCAAGACACAATCATGCTGACACAATCATGCTTGCATACCAAAGTGAAGTGCCGAGCCAAAATACAGAATTTACAAGGAAATATTCAACAAATGTTTCTATCACTTTTGGAACCCTCAGCTAGACCAAGAATCTAAAAGGTGATTAGAATGTGAAGAGCAATTTCCAAGAGGAGATTGTGGATCATGGTGGTATCTAAAAAGTAGCCAGTGAGCATGTGCAGAGACAAAACAAAACAAAACTAAACTAAACAAAACAAAACACAAATATACTTCCTTCCCCAAAAGTGGGCAATTGCCAAATCAAACTTTCAGCATTTGAAAGGACACAGAGGAGGACACAGAGAAGCTATTCTTTTGAATGAAGAATCAAACGTTGGTTTATGTTTTGGATTGGACAATGAAAGTTTCTAACTTGAAAATATGTTGCTAGACTTAAACTATTCATTGTCTATGAGTAAGAAGGAAGGTAACCTAGTGGCAAGAAAAAAGATGCTCTTACTGAACACATTTTTAAGAGACTATTGAAGACAACAGAAACTGTTTTTGATTCATCTCCCGTGAATTGTATGTTAATCATGTCTTTCACATTAGCAGCACCTTACAGTGGAGCATATTGGAAACGTGTAGTGCATATGTGTATTCAATAATCTGGGCTCTGAAACTCCTGATGAGAAGAACAAGACTCACCTGCAAGAAAGGACAACTTTCCAAGAGCAACAGGAGTAAGTGCTTACCTAAAAAATCATTCTGCCACTCCACTTTTGCCAAAAGATTTAATATATCAATTTCTAAAAATGTCAAAACACAAGATAGGATCATAAAAACACATTATTCTTATTCAGTGGTTACTCTATGCAAGACATTATGCTCATTGCTTTATGTGAATTATCTCTTTTGATTCTCTTAATAATGTTATGAAATAGATATGGTTTTTATTGTTTAAGAGATTGACAGGAAAAAATAAAATCATATCATTAAACAAAGTGATACAGAGCAACATATATTCAGAGAGGAAAGACACTAAATTTTGCTTAGGAAAATGGAAGATGGCATTTAAAAGAAGATATTTTATTTTTGAACATAAGTGTCACTCATGACTATTGTACAATTGGAAAATGTAAAAAAAATGTGAAAAGGAAATGTACAGTTAATTTATTTTCATTTTACCCAGATAGAATCATGTGATACATACCACAAGGTAAAGTGCTTTTGATTAATAACGTCATGAGCATTACTTCCATAATTTAATATTCTTCCAACATAGAATTTTTAATGAATGTTTAGTGCTCTATCTTGTTGATGAATAATTCATTTTAAAACCTCTTAATTTAATGAAACTCTTTTTACACTACTAAAAAATAAAGGCAAAAATCCCTGAACAAAAATTTTTGTGTAGCATTCTCATTATTCTCAGCTTAGCTCAAGTTAATCGAACAACTTCAAAATTTAATGTCTTACAAAAATTAAAGTTGTGGGGAGTTTTGTTTGTTTCCTTCCTGCCACAGACACTCAACAAAGATAGCTGTGTCACAGATGCAAAAATAAGAAAAAAAATCCCTTAGAATCAGTGGCAGTGACCATAATCCAAACTTCACACAAGCTTGCCATTCACATATACATATTCTGCCTGGTCAAGGAAACCTGAATCAGTAAACTCGGTTTAAACTGGTCCCTGAGTGCTTTCAGCATCTGGTAGAAACTGCTACGGTCTGAATATTTGTGTCCCCGCAAAACACATATGTTGAAATTTTACTTCTGAAGGTGGGGTCTTTGGGAGGTGATTAGGTCATAAGGGCTCCCCCTTTTCAAATAGAATTAGTATCCTGAGAAAACAGACCCTAGGGAGTTAGCTAGTTCTTTCTACCAAATGAGGATACAACAAGGAGGTGCTGTTTATGAAGAAGGGGCCCTCACCAGACCCCAGATCTCAGCCTTGATCTTAGACTTCCCAGCTTTCAAAACTATGAGAAATAAATTTCTATTGTTTATAAGCTACTCAGGATAAGGTATTTTGTTATAGGAGCCTGAACAGACTAAAACAAAAGGCAATCCACATTCTATCCAGAGGAAGACACCATCTTCTATGAACTGACTGTCTCCAAAATTTATATGTTGAAGCCCTAGTCCCCAAGATGATGGAATTTGGAGCTGGGGCCTTTGAAAGGTAAAAAGAGAAACAAAAGAGATGATCCCTTTCTCTTTGCCATGTGAAGGTATAGTGAGAAGGTGCTGTCTGCAAACCAAGAAGACCCTCACCACACAGTGAATCTGCTGGCACCCTGAGCTTGACTTCTCAGCCTCCAGAACTGTGAGAAGTAAATGTTTGTAGTTTAAGCCACACAGTCTGTGTTATCTTGTTATATCAGTCCAAACTAAGATGCTATAATTCTAGGTTGTGGAGGACCACCACAAATCATTTTTTAAGGACACTGAACAAAATAGAATGAAAGTGACACACAAAAGAAAGCAAGGAACCAGCGAGGAAAAACGAAACAAAACAAATAGAAGCAGATGTCAGATGGCGGGCGGATCACGACGCCAGGAGATCGAGACCATCCTGGCTAACACGGTGAAACCCCGTCTCTACTAAAAATACAAAAAACTAGCCGGGCGAGGTGGTGGGCGCCTGTAGTCCCAGCTACTCGGGAGGCTGAGGCAGGAGAATGGCGTGAACCCGGGAGGCGGAGTTTGCAGTGAGCTGAGATCTGGCCACTGCACTCCAGCCTGGGCGACAGAGCAAGACTCCGTCTCAAAAAAAAAAAAAAAAAAAGGAATTATCAGAAAGATTATAAAACTATAATTAAATAATGAAAATGCAAGCTGACATGCTTAGAAGTACAAAGTAAAAAAGGTCTATTTTGACTTCAGGCCAGACTGCAGCGACATAGCCTCCGGTTTTGGGGTGATCAGTGTTCACTCTGAGTCATTCTGCAGGAGGAAGAGCTTCTCTAGCCACATTGGGATCTTATGATTTGCTGTTTCCACTGGAACACATTAAAAACCACAATGTCCAGCAAGTTATATCAGAGTCTTTTGTTCTCTGACACAGTCCATGACCCCTACTGGGGAGGAGGGAAATACACACTGAGCTGCATGTTGTTTCTAAATGGATACTAAAAAATGTCTTACTGATGATGGACAGCTGCTCAACTTTAGGATAACTCAGGCCTTACCCACAGGCAGACATACACAGAAGAATACATATCCTCCAAATTTCTCTCAGGTTGACAGGGCTGCCTTGATTCAGGTAGCAGACACAGATCACTAAGTGTTTCTCTGCATGCAACTTCATTGTCCTTGCAAATAATAGAAATTCTTTCATTTTCATCAGTAGATTGACTCTCAGTGTCTGTTTGAAGTGGTAATATAAATTCTATCTTTTTTCAATTTGGGTAGAAATTACAGACAGGGCATGTGTCACACATTCAGTAAGTATGAATGAATAAAGAAATAAGTGAATAAGTGAAACTTTAAAAAGAGTGTTAGAAGAGATGGCTCCAAAGATTGCCAGATAGATATTATTTAAAATGAGCTATATTTCTCTAATCATTTAATGCTAATTTTTGTCTCAACCTTTAACTGATATCATAGAAAATATTTTGTCAATAACTAGCTTTGGTAATTTCAAGAATCATGGTGGCTTACAAAGGGAAAAAAATGGGGGCAGCACTTTGGTCCTGCTGATCACCCATATTCACGTTTGATAGTTCCCAGAAGTCTACTGGGAAATATGAACATTAGACATCTGCCTTTGAGAAAAGTATCAACACATAATATTGAAAAGGTGTTTTCACTGCTTCATATGTTCCATTTAGGACCCAATAAAAGACTGACAAATCAAAGCATAAAATTGTGGAATGTTGTGGAAAATAAATAAGATCTGCCTTCTCATCACTTTTTCTTTCAACACAGATCACACAAAGTAATGTACACAGACGACCTATGCTGTCAGTTTTTATTCAACAATGCTAGAATATAAGGAAACTTAAAATACCTGGTAAAACAATAAAGGTGAACACTCTCCCCCACCTCCCCTGCCACAGAAGTTCCTAGAATATAGTCTGTGAGGGTTTCGAATGAACACTATTTAGGAGCAGTTTCCTTAGATAACAAACAGTTGATGTAAAGAATGAAAAAGAGCCAAAGCGGAAAATTAACTCAGAAAAGAAACTTCTAGAATGATCCCCAGAGATCCTCTCAAATAGGAGAGGATAGCTACAAAAAATTAGAAAATCATACTGAGGTCATATTAAAGAGGAGAGGAGAGGAAGTAAGCACACCTCTCTCCCCACTCTCAGGGAGAAATCCAAAACTAATAAAAAGGAGCGTGATAGTGAGAAAGTATAACGAAATGGTTAAATGGAAGTGAGCCAGAGATGCATGCAGAAAAACGTAAAATGAGATGCAATGGTTTAAAAATTGCAGTGAGATGGATATATTAACAGGAACATGAGAGGCATATTAAAGTTTTAAATAATGCATCAGTTGAAGGTACAATGAAAAGCATTAAAAGATACATATCTGGAAGAATACATAATCTTGTAGTAAATGTTGAGTGATTCAGGACATAGGTACAATGAGATGTGCTTATTTACAGGACTTATTAATGACCATGTAAACCTACAGTTCAGACCCCTATGGAATATTCTGATTTGAGAACCATGGAAACCTTTGACAGTCACCCAGATAATTAAATAAATACAGAATAACATCCTTGCAAAAAGACTGAAGAAATTATATTATTCCTTATGTTTTGTTTGTTTGTTTGTTTTGCCCATTAAGAGCTATTAGAGCAATAGAATTCAACATCCTCTGAGAGAAAAGCGAAAAATGGCTTCAGTTACGTTATGAAGGCTTTAGATTTACCCTAAACATGAATGTCCTGTGAGAGATTTACACACTGAATTGCTAAACTGGAGAAATAATTTTTCTATGTAAATTTTCCAAACTACAATAAAAGCTCACAAGTTTATCATAATAATAATAACCAATTACCCACTTAACTAGCAATGGAAAAAATATAGGAGCATAGTATAGCCTTATTGGATTAGATTTTCAGTCCATATAATACAGACTTTGTTGCCAAAAGTCCCATGAGAAGTCCTGTAAGAACATGGAAGATATCACCCTTTATCTCAGCTTCTCTGAATAACTATTTATGACCTTTTCATTATTTTCCCAGAATCCTGTATAGCAGTACTACTTCTTTAAATAATCAATTTAATGCTATATTACCTTCCATGTATGAAAGTTATCCTCTTAATTTGCTCAAATTTAACTCCATAAGATTTCCAAAGATACCCCCCTTTTTAATTTTGGGGACTTGGTAGTATTTAGTGTTCCTTTTATCTCCTTTTAACTTAAGATTCTAGTCAATTCCTTTCTAAGTATTAACCTTTCTAAAACAAATTAAAATTTTAAAGTCTATCTTCAAAGACTATTTATCTATCTCCACTTCATCTCTTCCATCATTTTATTTCCCCTAGTCTGAAGCTCCTAAATGAAGATGAGTTAATATCTTTCATCTGTGGGACAAGCCACTGAGTAATGGTTCTGGAAAAAAATGCAATGGACTCTAATGAACTCTTCTGGTTATTTTTCTGTTAGGCATTTTCTAGATATCTTCTGCATCTGGAGAGAACCTGAGTTGTGTTCTCCTAGCCTAGTTTTTTTCCTGAAGAAATAAGACTGAAGGGACTCTAAAAAGTCAATGATACTTATTCAGCTTTTTGTCCCCAAAACCTACATGTATATTTCCTAATGATACTAGCTCACCTTTGTTGATGGATTGTGTTTGCCAGGTACTTAGCTGAAATCTTTATGCCCATCATCTATTTAATCCTTATAATAGCCTTATGGGTATTTATGAGGGACTAACATTTATTGAGCCATTTATATGTGTCAGGTACTTCTTTTAAATGTTTTACAAACACTATCTTATTTAATCATTGAAATAAATTCATGAAGTAGGCATTTCCATTAGTACCTTCTTAAAAATGAGGAAACTGAAGCTTTCCTGAAGTGGAGTAAGGTCACACACTGCTAATAACAGAGAAACCAGGATTCTAACTCAAGCCCATTCTATTAACCAGTATGCTGTACTGCCTCATTCATCAAATGATGAATAAATGAATGAAAACATAAATAAATGAGTGGTAAGTGAATGACTGATTAAATTACCAGAGCTAAGAAAAGTCATAGAGAATTTGTGGGAATTGTAATGTATGACGGTTGGATTACACAATCAAAGCTGGATTATACTATCATTCAAAATCCTTTTATTTCTAGTGCTTTGTAAAATTAGTAGCCCAAATTAATCATTTCAAAAGCTTTTGCTGCTTTTAAGATTTATGAAACCTATTCAAATGCCTGACCTTTTTTTAAACACTAATAATCATGGAAACGCTCTGCAAAAAATTAGTTAGTAAACTTTGTCAGTCTTTTTCTTTCTGAGAAAAAAGCACTGATTCTAATCAAGCTATAAAATATTGAAATTCTCAGCAAAGCGGTACATATCAGTTAGTTTAGCTTGCATAATACTACTATGAAGAATATTAAACACATTAGAAATCAGAAGGGAAGAGCATGTGGACAGAAATAAACATTTTTAAAAGCGTTGAAGTCACTATTCGATTAACATCTAATGAACACTTCTATTATGTATATTTGTTTATTAATTTTCTAGGTGTAAGTTTATTTCAAAAAAATACACTATAGAAGTTATTTTGTTACCTCTTTCCATTTGAATAACAAAGAAGGAATCAATATGGCCCTGAGAAGATCTAAAGAAGCAACTTCAAGAAGTAAAAGAGCATGTTACTTTAGTTTTCCAGCACTCCTAGCTTTCCTAATGCCAGTTACAAATTCAAGCCATTTCATTCGCCAGGAAGCCATACAGATCTCTAAACTACTGATTTGGCATTAATTTATCAACCCATAGAGTGTATTAAACTTCACTGAAAAGCTATGAAGCACTTCAATCAAAAGTTAACTTTATTATGTGGTATTTTCAGAAATGATGCATGATAATATTCTAAAAGACAGTTTTCAGTTTGGGCAGCAACTTTGTTCTACTGAGATTCACTGAGATCTTCGCATAGGTGCAAAGAATTTGAATGTAGGTAGGAAACTTCAGATTATCTAGTCAAAAACTTCACATGTGAGAAAACAGTGGATTTTCTCTAGGTCTTTGGCTAGTTAATGGCACAGCCGGAATGAGACTTTGGGGTCTCCTTCATATTTCAGTGCACCACACTGACTTTCTACTGTGGACTGAATTGTATCACTCCAAAATCTGTATGTTGAAGCCCTAACCCCCAACGTGACTGTATTTGGAGATACGGCATTTATAGAAGTAATTAAGGCTAAATGAGGACATAAAGGATGGGACCCTGATCTGATAGAATTAGTGTCCTCATAAGATGAGATACCAGAGAGCTCTTTCTCTCTCTACCATATGAGAGGAAACTGAGAAAGTGATCATTTGCAAGCCAGGAAGGAAAACAACTCTCACCAAAACCATACTCTGCCAGAACCTTGATCCTGGACTTTCCAACATCCAGAACTATGAAAGGATAAATTTCTGATGTCAGAGTCACCACGTCTATGAGATTTTGTTATGACAGCCCAAGCAGACCAATATACCCTCCTCCTCAGTTCTTCAAGACTTCAGGCCAACCTACACCTCCAGAGAACAGAATTTCCAGCAATAAGCCAATAACCCAGTACTCAAAGCTGCCAGAAGAGAGCAGAAAACGTACAGGTCCACCTCATCTATACGTCCTTTTAATAAATGTTAGTTGAGCACCGACTGGATTTGAAACACCATATAAGACCTGGGAAGGCAATAGTGGATAAGTGTCTACCCTTATCCCCAAGGAACTTAAAATCTGATGAGGAAGCAGACTTAAAAGAAAGAAGATTTTTGAAATAGTGTGATTAAATAAGTAGGCATGCATTTATAGAGCATCCTGACTGAACCATGCACTGTGTTAAGCACTTAGGATAAATTAATGAACAAGACATACTTCCTGGTCTCAGGGAGTTTACAGCCTAGGTGAAAATGATATTCATACAGGTCTTAAATTTGGATTTATTAATGAAACTGTATTTCTATTTATTCCATTTCTTTGCAATCCTGTGTATTTTATTTTATGAGTTTAAAAACATTACTCTGAGATACGTCAGAGAGGTTTCCCAAGATCATGTCCATAGACTTACAGACTATAGCACTCCAATGTGAAATAAATAAGACATTCTTAAGCAACTCACTTTTTGTGCACAGTAGCAGATCCATTCCCACAATTAAATGCCAGGATTTGTATACATTTGAGAAGATTCTTCGGGAAACAAGTATAGGACAAAAGACATCAATTTATGATTATGTATATTGAAGGTCACTAGAGTCATGGTCATATCCCGACTCTGAGAATGGTCAAGAGCCTGCAGACAGTGGGGCTAATGAAAAATGGAAGGACACTGAGAGCACTGAGGAGCTTCAGCCTGTACCCACTTGTACCAAAGAGAGCTGCATCCATTTCTCAGTCTTTGTTGCTTTTCATGCCAATTAGGCAAATACAGTGGGGATTAATCTACTGTGTCATAATAGCAGATCACTGCTCCTCCAAATTAGTACAAATGAGAGCTGACAGTATAATTTCAGAGATAAGAGGGACTTTCAAAATCATATGGTCCAACTTCATTTCATAGATAAGAAAATTGAAGATTAATATATAATTATGTGACTTACCCAAGGTCATCGAGCTTATTACGAATGCAGCTGGACCTAGAAGTTAGATCTCCTAACATCAAAGGGAATGATATCGCTCTTCTATTAGGTCTTCATAATGAACAAGTGACAGATATCAGTACAGATATTCCCATGAAATTGATAGTCATCAATATTTTAATTACCTTTGTATATGTGGATGTGAATAATACAAAGTCAGTAGAAAAAATAGGGTAAACAAAAAAATAATTTAGTAGAAAGCAGAAATTTAAGTCTACAAAACTTCAAATGGGATGAGTGCACCAATATATATCACAATTTTTATCTGACATTTTATTTAAACTTTTTAAAATTAAATCATTACATACTAACAAAGATCATATTTATTCTTAAAGTGCATCTTTTTAATGGAATCACTAATTTCTGCATAACTCTCTCATGCTGAATTGTATTCCTGAAGCTCGATTTTGATTGTACAATTTCCATTTTTACCTGTAAAACAAATGTAGTGTTGTCATTCAGGTTTTCCTGGCCTTTCACCAAGAATTACTGAACTATAACACTGGAATGATCTGAATAGATTCCAATACAGTATATAAGAGCAAATGATATTCTAGGCTTTTTAAAGAAGAATAAGGATAAATTATATTATGTATTTCTTCCAGACAACTTTTCAAAGCCAAATACATTTTGATTTATGATATCCTTCTGAACATCAACTTTCAGAGCCTCCTACTCATTCACATGTGAGACTTATTGAAGTAACACCAAGTTCTCTGTTTAAAGTTCTGTTTATTCCTCTGCTGTCCTCTGTGGTACTTCAGGGTGGTTGTGTGAGTGGTACCCAAAGTGATGCATGTCACTGTACATCTATCAAATGTAATAAGGTAAGTAATTCTGCCCAAACTGCTTTCCTCAAACTAGCACAGCAACCAAGTCCTCCTTCTTTAAACAACATGCTAAAGAAAAATATTTGCAGATGCTTATACTCAATAGCCACATGCTTTAGTTGTGGAAATAAGTAACAAAGACTAAAATCTTTATCTTTTGGAGATCTTCCTCCAAATATCCTGTTATTTCTGGAGTAATATTTGTGAAGAGTTGTAAACCATATAGGGCCCTTTATGGTCTTAGTTGTTGTTATTATTATTATTTTGGTAGCTTAATTGTCACTTAAAAAATTGATGTGCATGACAGCTTATAGTTGTCATTATTATTTTGGTAGTTTAATAGTCACTTTAAAATGGATATGCCTGACAGCTTATGAGTTATTTGGAAATACACACACGACCCTTCCCATTCATTTGAGAATAAGCCTTTGAAAAATCTCATTTTGAATCTCATTCATCCATATATCTCTTGCCGTCCAAATGTTCTGTGACACATTATGAACACAAGTCTCTAAGCTAATTTCTTTTCTAGTGTCCTATTTGGTGCCCAGCATAGTATCTGGTGCTTACATATTTTATTGAGAAAAGAAACGTTGAAAAAGAAGGGATGGGTGACCCTCCTGGGGCTGAGATATGAAAAATGGTTATGAATTAATAGGGTGGTTTAGAGGGAAAAAACTTTCCAAGCAGAGGCTGCCAGGATTACAGTGCACAAATCTTAGGAAGTGAGTGTGAAAACAGGTTAAATTACTCGATGAACAAGATTTTAGTAGGGTCCTCCTCATCCACTTGTGGTTATCAAATTCAAAATATTTGTAGAAAAATTCTAACCCCTCACTACTTTGAGGAGATGCCTTGAAAAAGAATTAGAAAGGTGGATTAGTCCATTTTACACTGCCATAACAGAATACCACAGACTGGACAATTTATAGAACAGGAATTTATTTGGCTTATAGTTCTGGAGGCTCAGAAGTCCAAGAACAAAACATCTAGTGATGGCCTTATTGCTGCATGATCCCATGGAATAAGGGCAAAGAGAGGGCAAGAGAGAGCAAGAAGGGGTTGAACTTGTTTATATAACAAACCCACTCTCATAACTAACTCCCATAATGCTAACCCACTCTGGTTTTAATAGCATTAATTCATTCATGAAGGAAGAGCCCTTATGTCCTAATTACTTCTTATTAGGCCCCAGCTCACAACACTGATGCACTGGTGATTGCATTTCCAACATGTCAACTTTGAGGGACACATTTAAACCATAGCAAGAGGTGAATGCATTTTATAAACCTTTAGAAAAGAATGGTCAGAAATACCATCCAGTGCTTAGATCTGTTATTTCATACAGCTCACTAACCATTCATGTGTAGTTTTGTTTTGTTTTGTTATTTTGTTTTCACAAAATGGAAACAAAATCTATAGTTGTTTTTGCCTGATTTTTCATTTAATATTATATAGCGAACAGTTTTTCATGTCAAGCAAAATACAGATTTTCAATATTAGTTTTGTGTTAAAAATTATCCCATCAAATAATTCTAATACAAATTCTTCAACTAGACCTCAATTTTTAGACATGTAAATATCAATAGTTTCAGATTTTTTAAATATTTACTTGATGTTGTTTGGCTCTGTATCCCTCCAAATCTCATCTCGAGTTCTAGTCCCCATGTGTTGAGGGAGGGACCAAATGGGAAGTAATCAGATCATGGGAACAGTTTCCTCCCATGCTGTTCTCGTGATAGTAAAGGAGTTCTCGTGAAATCTGATGGTTTTAAAAGCAGCAGTTTCCCCTGCGTTCTCCCTCTCTTTCCTGCCAACTTGTGAAGAAGGTGCCTGCTTCCCCTTCACTTTCTGCCAGGCTGTAAGTTTCCTGAGGCCACCCCGGCCATGTGGAACTATGAGTCAATTAAACCTCTTTTGTTTATAAATTACCCAGTCTTAGGTAGTATCTTTATAGCAGTGTGAAAATGCACTAATGCATTATTGTTTTATTATAAAGGATATTGTGAAGAATACAGATGAAGAGATGCATAGGGCAAGGTATAGGGGAAGGGGTTCAGAGCTTCCATGTCCTCCTTGAGTGTGCCACCTTTAGGAACCTCCATGTGTTCAGCTATCCAGAAGCTCATTGAACCCTGTCCTCTTGGGATTTTGTGGTAGTTTCAAACTTTTTAATATAAAACACCGTGAGGAAATTACTATGGATAAAATTTGTGTACCTATTCCTAATCATTTAATGTAAATGGTTCTGGAATCAAGTACAGTATCTGGAATTAAACAGACCTGGTTCAAATTCTAGCTATACCACCTACCAACTGTGTGACTTAGGCAATTCAATCAATAAGACTCAGTTTTCTCATCTATAAAATGAGGATAGTAATATTATCTATATTATTAGGTTATTGAGAGTTTTAGATAAGATCATACAAATAAACCACATAGTATGATATCTGCAACATAATAAACACTTCATAAGTAATATGTCTTATTTTTATTAGAAAATTCTACATTTAAGCCTTTTGAGATATACTACCAAACTTTCCCCCAAAAAATTATATGAATCTGTTTCTTTATCAGCCATGTGTGAGACAGCCCAAGGAAATATATTACATAGTAGAGTTTTACTACACCACCACTGCTTCAGAGAATTTTGTTAACAGGAAAGATCTAGTTTAAAGCAGCCACAGAAGCAGTTAGTGCTCTGCTATATCTCTTTAGATCTCTTTACCATGTTCATGCGTGCCAGCTACTGATGTGCTTTTTAATCCTGATGGCCAGCTGTGAGTCTTTGTTGGGCTTCTTTCATGCTGCTGAAACCTGCTTTGTGCAAAAGGAAAGCCAGAAGTGCTTGGGGATTCACTTCCCCTCACCACAGGGATAACTTTAACCAAAGACCGACTTGTAAGTGTATATAAACACCCTAGCTTCCTTGCTTCCCCTTGGAAACTACTCCAAGGTGTGGTCTACTCTATATTCAAGATTCCCTGTGGGTGAGTCCTGCTTGCCTGGCCTCCTTCCTTTCCCTGACCAATTTCCCATTACAATAAAATGTTCTGGGAACGTTTTCTAACAAATCACACTTCACAGAAGTCCCTGTACCACAACTGGCTTGTAAGAAAGGAAGAAGACATTTTGGTTGTGAGAGTTCAAATATAAATTCTTTAAAAAAATATTTTATTTTCATCATGAACCCTTAGTCTAACAGAATACAATATATATTTCTTCTTTGGGAATTTGTATACTATGGCATTGTTTCAGTTTAATCAGCCGAAGAAAAAGTAAAGAGCCAAATAGAGGAAGCGATAGTTTGTGTTTTAATGGAAAGCATGCTTATGTGGTACTCAAATATCTCAGAGTCTAGTCTAGGTCTCTGAATACTAGTCGTGTAATCCTGAGCAAGTCATTCACCATTTCTAGGCTTCAGAATATCTGCTGATATTCTCTGGGGCTGAAGAACATCTCCAGGGTATTTAAATACCTATGAAAATATTGCTATCTGGAAAGGCATATCTCAGTGTGGAGTTTGCGTATGCCTATAATCATTAACTTCCATATTTCTTTGAAGATATCCACATTTCTATCATGTACTTTCTCATTCCAAGCTCATTTTTCTTCTGTCTTGACTTCTAAGGGAGGCCTGTTTTTCAGCCTTTGATGAGCAGCAGATTCTATCCCTACTGCTATAGAAAATTCATCATTCATGCCCCACTGCGAATTTCTGACTGTTTCGCTCAACATATTACCAACCATGCAGCTTCAAAGCTTAATGTGCTCAGCAGAGCAGTCATGCTTGCAGTAGACCAAAAACAAGAAAAACTGGATCTGCCTCACATATATTTGTGGAATCTGAGTTAGCAGAGTGGGAAAAGAAACAGTCTTTGAGACTAAGAAGCTGTGTCCTCCTCTTGTGTTGTTTAGAAGGTGCAGTGTATTAATGAGGTAGCAGAGGAAGGCCTGAGAGAATTCAAGTTTTCCCTGCAGGGCAGCAGACTCCTTCATTTTATTTAATCATGAAGCACAGTCCAATTTCTCTGCAAACAAATGGATTTGGAGAGGTGGCAACTTCTAGGTGGGATTAAGGAATTTAAAAGAAGCAAATCCCACCTCTATTTAAAACTGAAGCTTCAAGACAAAGCACTATATACACCCACAAGAGGGAAAAGATTTACAAATATAATAGCAAAAAAATGGTGAGAATGTTGATCAAGTGGAATTCTTTACACTATTGGTAAGAGTGTAACTTGTACAACCGTTTTGGAAAGAACCATGCCATAACCTGTTAAAGTTTAGTAGATACATATTTTATACACATGCCTTGGATAAATACGTACAGAACCCTTGCACAGAAACACAAGTTCATAAAAACATTGTTCCTATTCATTAAGAATGGGTAACCCCTCAAATATCCAAAGGTTCATTGACAAGGATATGGATAAACAAATGAATAAATTAGTAAATTATATTCCTCCACAATAAAAATGAATAAACCACATCAAACAAAACTTCAGAAATGAATATTTAAACATACTATTGAAGTCAGGTAGCGCGATGCCCCCAGCTTTGTTCTTTTGGCTTAGGACTGTCTTGGCAATGTGGGCTTTTTTTGGTTCCATATGAACTTTAAAGTAGTTTTTTTCCAGTTCTGTGAAGAAAGTCACTGGTAGCTTAATGGGGATGGCATTGAATCTATAAATTACCTTGGGCAGTATGGCCATTTTCACGATATTGATTATTCCTATCCATGAGCATGGAATGTTCTTCCATTTGTTTGTGTCTTCTTTTATTTTATTGAGAAGTACTTTGTAGTTCTCCTTGAAGAGGTCCTTCACATCCTTTGTAAGAGGGATTCCTAGGTATTTTATTCTCTTTGAAGCAATTGTGAATGGGAGTTCACTCATGCTTTGGCTCTCTGTTTGTCTGTTATTGGTGTATAAGGATGCTAGTGACTTTTGCACATTGATTTTGTATCCTGAGACTTTGCTGAAGTTGCTTATCAGCTTAAGGAGATTTTGGACTGAGACGATGTGGTTTTCTAAATATACAATCATGTCATCTGCAAATGGGGACAATTTGACTTCCTCTATTCCTAATTGAACACCCTTTATTTCTTTCTCTTGCCTGATTGTCCTGGCCAGAACTTTCAACACTATGTTGAATAGGAGTGGTGAGAGAGGGCATCCCTGTCTTGTGCCAGTTTTCAAAGGGAATGCTTCCAGTTTTTGCCCATTCAGGAAGATATTGCCTGTGGGTTTGTCATAAATAGCTCTTATTATTTTGAGATATGTTCCATCAATACCAAATTTATTGAGAGTTTTTATCATGAAGGGCTGTTAAATTTTGTCAAAGGCCTTTTCTGCATCTATTGAGATAATCGTGTGGTTTTTGTCTTTGGTTCTGTTTATATGCTGGATTACGTTTATCAATTTGTGTATGTTGAACCAGCCTTGCATCCCAGGGATGAAGTCCACTTGATCATGGTGGATAAGTGCTTTGATGTGCTGCTGGATTCAGTTTGCCAGTATTTTATTGAGGATTTTTGCATTGATGTTCATCAGGTATATTGGTCTAAAATTCTCTTTTTTTGTTGTGTCTCTGCCAGACTTTGGTATCAGGATGATGTTGGCTTCATAAAATGAGTTAGGAAGGATTCCGTCTTTTTCTATTGATTGGAATAATTTCAGAAGGAATGGTACCAGCTCCTCCTCATACCTCTGATAGAATTCGGCTATGAATCCATCTGGTCCTGGACTTTTTTTGGTTGGTAGGCTATTAATTATTGCCTCAGTTTCAGAGTCTGTTATTAGTCTATTCAGGGATTCAACTTCTTCCTGCTTCAGTCTTGGGAGAGTGCATGTGTCCAGGAATTTTCCCATTTCTTCTAGGTTTTCTAGTTTATTTGTGTAGAGGTGTTTATAGTATTCTGTGATAGTAGTTTGTATTTCTGTGGGGTCGGTGGTGATATCCCCTTTATCACTTTTTATTGGGTCTATTTACAGTAACCAAAACAGCATGGTACTGGTACCAAAACAGAGATATAGATCAATGGAACAGAACAGAGCCTTCAGAAATAATACCACACATCTACAATCATCTGATCTTTGACAAACCTGACTAAAAAAAAAAAAAAAAGAAATGGGGAAAGGATTCCCTACTCAATAAACGGTGCTAGGAAAACTGGCTAGCCATAAGTAGAAAGCTGAAACTGGATCCCTTCCTTACACCTTATACAAAAATTAATTCAAGATGGATTTGAGACTTAAATGTTAGACCTAAAACCATAAAAACCCTAGAAGAAAACCTAGGCAATACCATTCAGGACATAGGCATGGGCAGGGACTTCATGTCTAAAACAACAAAAGCAACGGCAACAAAAGCCAAAATTGGCAAATGGGATCTAATTAAACTAAAGAGTTTCTGCATAGCAAAAGAAACTACCATCACAGTGAACAGGCAACCTACAGAATGGGAGAAAATTTTTGCAATCTACTCATCTGACAAAGGGCTAATATCCAGAACCTACAAAGAACTCAAACAAGTTTACAAGAAAAAAACAACCCCATCAAAAAGTGGGCAAAAGATATGAACTGACACTCCTCAAAAGAAGACATTTATGCAGATACAGCCAACAGACAGATGAAAAAATGCTCCTCATCACTCACCATCAGAGAAATGCAAATCAAAACCACAGTGAGATATCATCATCTCACATCAGTTAGAATGGCAATCATTAAAAAGCCAGGAAACAGGTGCTGGAGAGGATGTGGAGAAACAGGAACACTTTTACACTGTTGGTGGGACTGTAAACTAGTTCAACCATTGTGGAAGACAGTGTGGCGATTCCTCAAGGATCTAGAACTAGAAATACCATTTGATCCAGCCATCCCATTACTGGGTATATACCCAAAGGATTATAAATCATGCTGCTATGACACATGCACATGTATTTATTGCAGCACTATTCACAATAGCAAAGACTTGGAATCAACCCAAATGTCCATCAATGACAGATTGGATTAAGAAAATGTGGCACATATACACCATGGAATACTATGGAGCCATAAAAAAGGATGAGTTCATGTCCTTTGTAGGGACATGGATGCAGCTGGAAACCATCATCCTCAGCAAACTATCGCAAGAACAGAAAACCAAACACCACATGTTCTCACTCATGGGTGGGAACTGAACAATGAGATCACTTGGACACAGGAAGGGGAACATCACACACCAGAGCCTGTTGTGGGGTGGGGGGAGGGGGGAGAGATAGCATTAGGAGATATACCTAATATAAATGAAGAGTTAATGGGTGCAGCACACCAACATGAAACATGTATACATATGTAACAAACCTGCACGTTGTGCACATGTACCCTAGAACTTAAAGTATAATAAAAAAGAAAAATAAATAAAAATAAACTTACTATTGAATGAAAAAAGCACATCTCATAAGACTATAAACTGTTGTCATTTTTGTAAAGGTCAAAATCAAACAATGCAAAACTAATTAAACAATGAATTGTTGAGGAGTGTCTACATATACAATTTTAAGTACTTTTTAAGAGAAAAATACAAAATCTAAAGTAGTCATTATTTCTAGGTGGGGGCAATCAGGGAGGCAGAGAGGCAAGAAAGCAACACATAAATAAAAAAAATCTATTAGTATTGTTCTAACTCTTACATAGGGTGCTGGTTTCATGAGAATTCACCTTATCGTTGTGCTTCATAATCCTTATATGTATTTTATCATGTTGTTTTATAAGTATGAAATATTTCCTAAGAAATAAATTTAAAATAATTAAATGAGAATGCAACTCAAAAAGGGATGTAAAACAGAGCAAACCAGCAAAAACAGACTCCTTTCTTGAGTATCCCATTGGCATTTGTGGTCATTCTTTAATGTGTCACTTTCCAAATTTATCCATGTACATTGGGCCAGGGGTTGATCCATATGGAATACTGCCCTTCAATTCCTTCATATTTAGATAAGAAGAATAATTCCTATTCTACCAAACCCACCAATTTTCTGAAAGAATAAAATTCTTTTGTATGAGTTGGTGAACTGAGAAATGTTTCTTAAGTGTTACATAGAATTGTTATCATCTTCCCACGTCTACCTCAGGAGAAAGTTTGAGGACAAAAGTCAGGAAGGAGAAAGCCCTCGAGAATCTTAAAGAGGGATAAAAAGGGCAATGGTCTAAGAAAAACTAACTTAAGAAAAGACTTAATTCAGACATGATTGGTAATTGATCCAAAGCCTTTGCTTATTTTTTTCTCTCATTTATATTCTCTTGATTCTTGCAGAAATTTAGCAGATTAAAGAAAAGGACAATAAAAAAGCAAAACAGTTTCTATGCAGTTTCTGTTAATTATTAAACTAATTTGACAGTGAATACTAATACACACCCCAGGTGCTTTATAACTTAATTTCTCTGAAGCCACATACTCACCACCTGTATGATCATTATAAATGAAAAATTCTGTGAAGTCAAGTTAAATAGATGTAATTTAGAAATCTGGAGTTTTATCATTGCTATTAGCATCAAGTGTCAGAATCAAATATATAATTTTCATAATATTTTCATAAAATGAAGTTAAGAATTCAAAAGATTATAAAAATGCATTTTAACATATTTTCCAAAAAGTTTTCCTGATGCCAAGAAAAATAGTCAAAAATTGAAAAGCCACTGAAACAATTTTTAGACATTGTTATCTCTCTGACAGTAATTTGTTGACTATTTTTCTTTCTTAGTTGAGTGGATTGAATTATTTTACACAATTGACTGAGTAACTTGACATAGTGTTTGTCTTCTTGCTTCTAATGACAGCCCAGCATGACCATAACACCTTGACCAGAGCCATCCAAATGGCCTGTTTTGAGGTCATCCCAAGCACATTTATCATTGGTAAAATAATTGGGCTGTAAAATAATCACATCCTGATTTCTTATTTATGAAGATGATTAGCAAACAGTTACACAATTGCAGTGGACAAGCAGAAACATGGAGAAATTCAATGACTTTCTCAAGGTCACACAAGGACAAAACCAAGAACAGAAAATAGGTTTCCTACCTTTCAGTCTAATGAGATGTATTTCCAAGTCTATATTGCCTTCTTTACTTATTCACAGAAAAGGAGAAACCCAATTACCAGAAGTATGACACTTGGAACTGGATTTCAGTTGCATTACCCAATGACCAGAATACAGAACAATTTTTTTTCTCTCTTTCCTCTGGTTTGTGCACTAGGCCATTGGCAGTAAAAACTTTTTATCAAGTCCCATCTTCCTACACAGGAGTGTGAGAGGTGGTGAGACAGTCCTGCTGTTAGTGGCCTGCAGCTGTTTGGCTAAGTGTATTGGCATCTCTTCTTCAACCTAGTTTTAACTATCTGAAATTCTGGGCAGTAGTCCCATTATGTGGGTTCTAGGATTTAAATTAAATGTGAGAAAAAGAGGACTTTCATGACCTCACGGCTAAGCCATAGTCTCTGACTCAGTTTACCAGAGGCCTTGCATTTCCTGGAGTGTGAGCTACATGAGCAGCTACTAATAACTACAAGGGAACTGTTAATCGCTCTCCAATGTAAAGGCTGTCTGAGCTGCTTTAATTCAGCACCTCTCCCAGTTACAAGTATAAGGAGTCTGCCTACCACTCTACCATTAGTTATCAATTCCTTGTTTTTATTAGACACTAAGTATAGGGATATCCACAGTGGGCAATGTGATGAGCCTTGAGTATATTCCTATGGAACAGACTGATATTAGCCCTGCTGGTCCACCAACAGTTCTAGATGCAGTTGAGTAAGAAGCTTACCAGACAGCACGAGGGCAACAGCTGAAAGAGCTCCAAGATACAAATAATGAGAAGTGCTCAAAAACTAGGAGGTCTGCAAGTAAAGACCTGGTTTCCATGTGGTCCTGAGCACTTGTCTGATGCCTCTTACTGTGGTCTTTTCCAGGCCCAGCCACTTGACTCTTCCCAAGCAGTAGGCTCTCCCCTTCCCATAACAGATGCTATTGGTGTCTCAACAAGATCCCCTTATATAAGCCTGGTCTGTGGGTATTGGATGCAGATGGCTCATTTCTGAACCCTGCCTATCTTGGAGATATCTGAGAGGTCACACACCAACCCCCATTAGCTCATAGCCAGTGGATGATACCATGCCATAATAGGTGAGCCCAGTAGATGCTGGCCACACAAGCTCCAAAGTTCATTTCAATCAGGATGAGACTATGCTTCACCTGAACTCATATTTTTCTTAGTTTCTTCTGCTGTACCCTGCTTTCCTCATTTCCTTACAGGTGAGGAATGAGCCCTCCTTCACTAAATATTTGCATGAGAATCCTCTTCTCAGGCTCTGATTCTAAAGGGCCCAATCTTAAAACATTTCCCAAATCAACCTTTCAGAATTAGCTCTGAGGTCACTAGTACCCTTCTCTGGTAATCTCCTATTTTCTTTTCCACAGGTGAAAATGCTTTTTTCCTTCTTTGTTTTGCCCAGAATATATCTTTTCTTTCCTTCTGCTATCTTCTTCACAAGCCCTGTTTCCTCTTATATTTTTCCTCGAATATTATTCCTCTATTATTCTATTGTTTTCTTATTCTTCCAGTGGTCCCATATACCTAGAGAGCTTATCATTAGCAATTAAAAAATCTAGCTCTCTTTTTCTTGAAGGCAGAAAGAAAAACTTGTTTTATTACTTCATTGGAGAGTTTATCGTTAAACCCTCTTTCAGTAACATCTTTCAGCATTGTTATGAGACTTAAAACCTACAGAGAACTGGTACATAGTAGGATTATAACAAATGGTAGCTAATAGTATTACTTTATCTGCATATGCTAATCACTCCAATTCCATCATGTAGTGAGGACCTTTAGCTACCAGGTCAGCCTTGCCAGGTCTCTAATGATTGAAAAAAAAATGCCTAAATGTACATTAGGACCTTTGAATATCCAGATTTGTTCCCTTTTCTCAATTCCAGTAATGTAGCCTCCTGGGAATGGAAGACATTTGAAATCTGTTTAAGCTTCATCTGTCCCCTCTCTGAAAACAGAATCAGTTCCTGTATCTTCAGTTACTAGCTGTGATCTCACCTAATCCGGAAGTGTCACAGAACGTGTACATTGTTCTCCCAATGACTAGTACCACCATTGCTCAGAAACCATATGAAATACCCCAATCTGATCTAAGTATGGAGCACTAGCCATTTTTTCTCAGAAACTTGCTTTATGAATAATTGCTTCTCTTCATCATCTGTCTTACTTTATGCCACTCTCCCCAGTGACAGACTATTAAGCTGCTGGTCAAATTACTACATGCAACTGACTATATGTACTATATACTCTATGATTACAACTACATGGCATTGGGGATGTAAAAGATCAGTGGTTACAAGGAGTTGGGGTGGGGAAAAGGGGAGGAATGGATAGGCAGGGCACAGAGGATTTTTAGAGTAGTGAAAATACTGTATGTACCAGAATGATGAATACACATCATTGTACAATTGTGCAAACCCCATGGAATGTACAATACCAACAGTGAACCCTTGAGCTAACTCCAAACTTTAGGTGATTGTGATGTGTCAATGTGGATTCATCAACTGCAACAAATGTACCACTCTGGCGGAAGATGTTGAAAATTTGAGAGTCTATGCATGTGTGAGAGTATATGGGAAATCTCTGTACCTTCCTGTCAATTTTGCTATGAACCTAAAACTGCTTTGAAAATTGTATTTCTTAAAACAGAGAGTTGTACATTTATCCAACATGCCTGGATCACAAAAGAGAGATAAAGAAGGCTCTATAGCTCTAATAGGATTCAATCATGCAGTGATTATAATGTAGATAGGATTCCAGAATACTCTCTTGATCCCATTAAAGACATACCAAAAAAAGCGATATCCAGATATGAAACAACAAGAGGATTGAAAGCTACAAGGGCTGAAAAAAATATGTAACCAAACATGCAGCGTTTCTGGCTCCAGACATTTGAGTTTGCTGTTTTTTCTAACCACACTCCATAAAGGATAGCACAGGTATTGATACCAGGCAGTTATGCTGAGGAGCCACTACCAGGCATTCTTGATGTCTCTGTTCCTCAGGCTGTGAAGGAAAGGTTCAACATGAGGGTGACTGTGGTATATACCATTCAGGCTACCACACCCATTCTTGGGGAAGGTGAGACAGCCAAACTAAGGTATACTCCAAGGCCTGTTCCATAAAATAAGCGAACAACTGACAGGTGAGAGCGACGGGTGGAGAAGGTTTGCTTTATACTTCCCACCTTTTATAGGGTTATGAGGATGGAGAACATAATTTGAGTATAACAGTAAAGGAGCCCTGAGAATGGACTACAGAGATGGCACCAATAAAATACATTAATGTGTTATTGGTGACAGTGTCAGAACAGGAAAGGTGGAGAAACCGAGAAGGGTCACAGAAGAAATGAGGAATTTCTACATTTGCATGAAAGAACTGTGACACCATCAAACTATATAGCTGGGTTTCCAAAAGACTGATTTAAAAAAAAGAGAGAGAGAGAGAGATCAGAAGCAGGAGGCCACAGAGGTGGGGATTGCTGATCCTTGTGTAGTACAGGAGATGACAAGTTGCCACAAATGAGTCATAGGCCATCACAGTCATGAGTAGATTGTGCTAACATCCAAAAATAATTTTAAAAGACATCTATTTCAGACAGCTCACATATAAAATGATTCTGCTGTGAGTTTGGATGCCTACAGTTATCTTTGAAATCATGGCAGGGGTGAAACCAATGTCAGCTAAGGACAGGTTGAAGTTCATGGGGTTGTGGAGGTGAGGCCAAAGCTGACAATCAGAAGGATGTGAGCAAGTCCCCAAGCCCTGTGACTAGGTGCATGGTTCAGGGACAACCTGAAGAGGAAAGGCTGCAGTTCCAGGTCATCTAAGAAGTGTAGGAGGAAGAATTCCAAAACACGAGGTAGATTCTTTGGTCCCGTGTGGCTGAGACACATTTTTCACTTATTTCCTTCTGTGATACTCATCTTCCCTTTATGTAGACACAAGTTTCTCACTTCTATCATTTTCCTTCTCTATGAAGACCTTTTTTAAAAACAAAACAAAACATGTTTTGCAAGGAAGATCTACTCGCAACCAATTTCTTCAATTTTTGTTTGTATGAGAAAGTGTTATGCCTTTCCTTTTGAAGGACATTTTCATAGGATACAGAATCCTAGTTTGGTGGGGGTTTTTTGCCTAAATCTTTTAAATACTTCATTCTACTGTCTTCTTGGTTTTATGTTTCATAAGAAGTCAGATGTAATTATTATCTTTGATCCTCTGTAGGTAAGGTATTTTTTCCTTATGGCTTCTTTCAAGATTTTTTTTTATATATTTGATTTTCTGAAGTTTGAATATGATATGCTCAAGTGTCATTTTTTGGCGTTTATCTTGCTTGGTGTTCTCTGAGCTTTCCAGATCTGTGGTTTGGTGTCTGACATTAATTTGGAGAAATTCTCAGTAATTGTTACATCAAATATCGCTTCTGTTTATTTCTTCCCCTCTGTTATTCTCATTGTATATATGTTATACCTTTGTAGTTGTTCCCCAGTTCTTAAATATCCTATTCTGGTATTTTTGGTTTGAGTTTTGAGTTTCATGTTCAGTTTTATTTTTCCTCTGCTATTCAGTTTTGGAGTTTTTTGTTGTCATATCCTCAAGCTCAGAGACTCTCTCCTCAGCCACATCCAGTTTACGTTTTTCTATTAGAGCCCTTAAGATATTAATTACAGTTGTTGAAAGTTATCAGTCTAGTAATTCCAACATCTCTGCCATATCTGATGCTGGTTTTGATGCTTGTTCAGTCTCTTCCAACTGTTTCTGCCTTTTATATGCCTTCCAATTTTTCTTTCAAATCTGAATGTGATGTATTAATACAAGTTGAATACCAATAAATAGGTATTTAATGGTATAGAGAGAGGGGAAGTTTTCTACTCTGATTGGGTATCCATCTTTTGGGAAGCCTGTGCCTCTGTATTGTGAACTTCATCAGTGCTTCTCTGTCTCTTTTTCCCATTAGGTGGGACAGAATGGCTAGAGTCTCATCTCAGTTAGATTCCACTCTAATTAAATTCCAACAAATTAGACTCTGGTAAAATAGTTTCTCCTGAGGGTAGGCCTTATTAAGAAGAGCAGAGTGCTCTGGCATATTTTTAAACGATTCCTTTTTCCCTCCCACCTGCTGGAAGTGTTATAGGAAAGGGATCCAGATCTAGATCCCAAGGGAGGGTTCTTGGATTTCACACGAGAAGGAATGCAAGGAGAGTCAGTAAAGTGAAAGCAAGTTTATAAAGAAAGTAATGAATAAAAGAATGGCCACTCCATAGACAGAGCAACCCTGAGGGCTGCTGGTTGCCCATTTTTATGGTTGTTTCTTGATGATATGCTAAACAAGGGGTGGATTACTCATGCCTTCCCTTTTTAGACCATATAAGGTAATTCTTGACATTGCTATGGCATTTGTAAACTGTCACGGTGCTGGTGGGAGTATAGCAGTGAGGATGACCAAAGGTCACTCTCATTGCTGTCTTGGTTTTGGTGAGTTATAGCCATCTTCTTTATTGCAACCTGTTTTATCAGCAAGGCCTTTATGACCGGTGTCTTGTGCTGACCTTCTATCTCATCCTGTGACTTAGAATGCCTTAACCTCCTGGGAATGCAAACCAGTAGGTTTCAGCCTCATTTTACCCAGCTCCTATTCAAGATGGAGTTGTGCTGGTTCACACACCTCTGACAGAGGTACAAAGATATTTACGTGAGGACCTAGTAGAGCTACTGGAGGTGAAACTCACAAAAGTTAGAGTCCCCCATGATTCGGCCCCCGCCCCAGGGTCTTGTCCAGACTTGTTCACACTGAGCCCCAAATGATACATTGATTGCCGTTCAGCTTGTCCTACCCCATCACTGCTTCTGAAGGAATTTCCTGGTTGTGGGTTTCTGTTCTGGTAAGTTGTGATTCTCTGTATCTGACTGTCTGTCTCTCCAACTTGGGGAGACACTGATTTTCCCTGTGATCTCACTTCTCTGATGAATCTAAGAAGAGCTGTTGATTTTTCATTTTGTTGAGTGTTTCTCTTGTTGTCAGGAAGAAGTGGTGACTTCTAAGCTCCCTACATGCTGGGCTGAAAACCCCCAAAAGACTTTCCAGCATATAAAACTTCACAAGGATTCCATTATCTCATTACCTTGCCACACACTGGAACATCTCTTGTAAAACCTATCTCA
Source organism: Piliocolobus tephrosceles (assembly GCF_002776525.5). Classification (NCBI taxonomy): domain Eukaryota; kingdom Metazoa; phylum Chordata; class Mammalia; order Primates; family Cercopithecidae; genus Piliocolobus; species Piliocolobus tephrosceles. Next base: position 120,967,968 of record NC_045439.1, read on the forward strand.
ATAGGATATTAGGGCCAGTTATATCAAAATAAGTTCATATTGGAAAAATATGTTTCCTAGGTAGAAATTCTCATGCCAGTTGCCTATCTTCTTTATCAAGTTCAGCTCTTTGCATTCTGAGCTTGCTACTTTGGAAAAAACACAATCATTCATGCAATAATTAAAAATAAACAGTGAATATTTTATAGATTTTATTATCTAATAAAAATAGATTTGCATATAATAATTATTCTGAGGACACTGTCAAAATCAGATCTACCTGCCCCCAAAACTGTCACTTTCTAATTAATATGACCCACAATACCTATATGTACAGAGATAATTTTCCACACTGTTTCATGACCTTGATTTACAAAAAAGTCACCTCCTTTCCCCAAGGAATCCCTATTTTCCCTCAGTTAATTTATATTTTCCACAATGAAAATTTCAAAGTTTAAAAAGTATTCTCTGTCCCAGTCAATTTCACTCTATGATATTAAAAAAGAAACGCTAGAGGTTAAAATAAAATCCCCAACAAAGATAATATTTAGCATTTACCCTACGCCATGCATTGAAATTCCATTTCTATTTGCAAAATAAAGTGGAAAATTGAAAGAGGTTTTCCATTAATTCAGGCATTAAGTCCACTTATGCTAGAACTTTCTAGCTAATTGAAGCAAACATAGCTTTTAAAGATAAGTCAATAGAGGCCTGACCCAATATATTACCATAAAGTACATTGGGTAGATGTCACAGCAGCAGATGTTAGGTCTATTTAATCCTGAGTCTAGCTCAGCAGTGGGTAATGCTATCATTAATCCACTGAGAGCACACACCCCTCAGATAATTAGAAAGAAACTTTTTTTAAGTATCTATAATTACAGTGACACTCTCAATAGCCTTAATTATGGAAATAACTTTCACATTAAATTCACCTGCTTGATAATATACAGTAAAAGTCTATTTCAGCTGAACTATGTTGTTTGTTAAAGCATCAGTGCCTGAGGTTCAGCTATTCTATGTGTGAATATTAGAGCCATCATCCCTAGAGTTTCAATTCAGATTAAAAGCTAGTATTAATTTGACTAGAGTTAGTGTTTTATGCTCAGCATGAAAAATACATCTCTAGGAGAAAAGCTAGAAGATCCCAAGTAACATTCTAATCTCAGGTTTATCTCCTATTTTTATCTAATGCCCAATATTTTACCCTATCCAGATTCTGTAAGGCACAGAGCAAGGAAGGAGGCTTCCTGCTGTTCTTGTGCTAAAGAAATCCATGAGTTTGATACTCATTGCTAATATTCCTACTCACTTTTTATCCTGAGAAAATAATACAATTTGTAATTTCCAAGATACTTGTCAAGATCCCAGAAGGAAAATATATACACATACATACACATAAACACATATGCACACACTCATACAATGGTTAATAATAACCTAATTTCTCCATATCAATCTAGCTCTGTTCCACATGGAAAGGACTGGGATTCACATTTCTTTGTCTTTCAGAGACCCTAAGCATGACATAGTAGTGCATTATCTTCTAAGTATTCAATAAATGGTAGACATTGAAAAATGTTGAAAGCAGTGTATTGCTTATAAAGAGAGATAAACAGAGAGATCTAAGAACTGTGTGGTCCTTGCCTTCTCATTTTTCATTCTTCATCTTGGTCTGGTCCACTCAGAATTACTTACTAATTATTCAGTGAGACTAAGAATTCCAAGTTTACTCTTCTAGCATTCATGAAGCTAATCACTCAAATTAGCTTTGCAAACTACTAAAAGGATATTTTCTCCTTTGCTGTCATCCCTGTTACTGTGAAATTTAAAAGCAGTCCCCAAATCTGTAAGGTAAAAAGAGAAAGAAGAGGACAGAGTGATTTATTTTCCTTTATTTTCACTCAAAATTTCAGCTAAAAATGGCGAATGAGGACAAACTCATGTTACAAGTCATTGGTATGAAGGTGACTTCATTCTGATGAAAGTTGCAAATAGACAGAATATATTAACTCTATCTTGAACTTTAAGACAACTCTCTCTCTCAGCTGTAGTCCCAGTGGTAGAGAGTTGAATGCTGGGAGATATCAGCTGTTTCAGTCCTCATTAAATTTTTGGCCACAAGCCATTGAAGTAAATTCAATAAGCCGAAGTCTTGGAATTTGCATTCGTTCTTTAAACAAAGACTTTCCTGAACAATGGAGTTTTTAGTACAATTTGCTCTCTTAACTGTAGAAGGTTCATAGGGAGTTCACAGGGAAGAAATTAATTGGGCTCTCTATTGTTTTTTTTCTCTTTTCCCATCCCCAATGCATTAAACATTTCTGTATACCTCAAATGCTACTGTCCTTCATTTGGTAAAATTTAATCCAATTAAATTTTACAAAGGCACAGAACAAAAAATACTATTATAAGAGCAGTCAATTCTAATAAGAAAAATATTATACAACTATAAATTACTTATTAATTTCTACCCTCTAGTGCTTGTAAGCTTAGTCATGCCATTAAGAGATATGCTACCAATTGGTCTTTGATGAGACTTAAATAATAATCTAGCCAATCTGATTCTATATCATTTCTTAGAACAGAGAAGAGTGCTATAGATTAGATTTCTTATAAGGATGACCTCTATGCAGTAGGAGGAAAGCTAATTTGCACAGGTATCTATGTTCTCTATCAAGGTTACTTATCATTTATTTCAAGCACCAAAATAAGAAAATGGTATACAAATAAAGATCCTTGGTGGAGGAAAAACCAGCCCAGAATAGGAAAACAACCAGCACTATAAAGTCTAGCTCATGAAAACAAAACAAATGCTGTATTGGTGACTATGGTACTTAAAAAGAAATGTAACTTACAGGAATGTTCACCATGGCAATAGTATTGACACTTGTAATATCTTTTAAGAGAAACTAAAATGTAAGCTTTTTCCACTCACTTGTTACCTTGTTTGCAGAAGACATACACAAAGCATAGTCTATACCATTTGGATGATATTACTGCCTTCTGGCTTGTATTGTTTCAGTACTATTGTATTACAATGAGGTAGAAAGAGTGCCAAACTTCAAGTGAGAAAAAGTGGGTTCTAGCCCCAGCTCATTTACTAGTGTTATGGTTTGGATGTTTGACCCCTCCAAAACTCGTGTTGAAATTTGATTCCCAATGTTGGAGGTGGGGTCTAATGCGAGGTATTTGGGTCACAGGGAAGATCCCTCATGAATAGATTAATGCCCTTTCCTCAGTGATGAGTTCTTACTCAATTAGTTCTCATGATAGTTAGTTGTTAAAAAAGACTTCGCACCTCCCCTTTCTATCTCTTGCTTCCTCTCTTGACATATGATATCTACACACACTGGCTCCCCTTATCCTTCCACCATGAGTAGAAGCAGCCTGAGGCTCTCACCAGAAGCCAAGCAGATGACAGCACCGTACCTGTAGAGCTTACAGAACTGAGATAAGTAACTTCTTTTATTTATATATTCCAAGCTCCAGGTATTCCTTTATAGTAACACAAAATAGATGGAAACAACTAGCCTCGAGGTCTTGAATAAGCACCTTTTCTGAATCCCAGCTTTCGCCTACCCTAAGCAGGCCATTTGAGATAATAAATGTGAACACACTTTACAAAACTACTCATCTCTGTATAAATGTAGGAATTATCATGGTGACGAACATGCAGTTTATCACCATTTTTTGAACATATCAGGTTTTTAAGAATAGGGATGGTCCTAGATCTTTTCCTAGAACCTTCCATATAACAAATCAGTGAACAGCTGTTGAGAATATACCAAGTAACTCAAAAAGCTCTTTTGATCCGAAGGTAGTCATGTTGGAAGGAAACTGAGACATCATTTGATCCAACCCAATAATCTAATAGATCAGAAGACTGAACTCAAAACTGACTCACCCAAGTAACTCATGAAGGTGGTGCAGAAACGGAACCAGCCAACATGTCTCCCAGTGTCCTCATATCTGAATCACCCAGACTAGACTGGAGCAGACAGGCTTCACTCAGGGCAAAGATACTGCAAGAAAAGAAGTATGTTTGTGATGAAAGGAGGCAGTCCCAGTCTCCATGAGCAGCAGACTTAAAGTAGTCCTGTGAACACTTTGACAAAACAGCTCTTTTTTGAATAGGCTATCATTCTGAGGATATGTCAACTATTGAAACAGGCAGGGTAAAGCATAGGCAGTGCACAGTGAGTGATCTGACCCCTAGCTAGACTTTTAGATAAACAGAATAGGTGTATTAGTTAGGGTTCCCAGAGGGACAGAACTAATAGGGTCTATGTATATATGAAAGGGAGTCTATTATGGAGAAGTGACTCACAAAATCACAAGGTGAAGTCCCATGATAGGCTGTCCATAAGCTGAGGAGCAAAGAAGCCAGTAGTGGCTCGGCCCAGGTCCAAAAGCCTCAAAAGCAGGGAAGCTGACAGTGCAGCCTTCAGTCTGTGGCTGAAGGCCCAAAAGCCCTTGGCAATACACTGGTGTAAGCCCAAGAGTCCAAAACAGAAGAACCTCGAGTCTGATATCTAAGGGCAGGAGGAATAAGAGGAGCCATCCAGCATGTGAGAAAAATAAAAGCCAGAAGACTCAGCAAGCCAACATATCCCACCTTCTTCCACCTGTTTTATTCTAGCCACTCTGGCAGCCAAATGGATGGTGCCCACCGACATTGAGGGTGGGTCTTCCTCTCCCAGTCCACTGACTCAAATGTGAATCTCCTCTGGCAACACCTTCACAGACACAACCAGAAACAATACTTGAACAGCTATCTAGGCATCCTGCAAACCAACCAAATTGACACCTAATATTAACCATCACAATAGGGGTTGCCAAAAGAACAAACGAAAAGTGGAATTTTAGGTCTTTCCCTAGAAGACCCTCCACTTCAAACTTGATTAGGAAGCTGCATTCAAGGGATTGTACTTGGCATGCAAGTATTAGGAAACACAGGAATGGAGGATGTCCCATTGTCTGTCAGGCACTGAGGCACATTTTAGCTTTCCCAACTCAATGCCCCTGAAAACAAAGTCTTAATGGTCTTTCTTTTTTTCCGTAAATATTTATCTTCAAGAACATTATAAGAGGCAGGCCTCTGGAAAGCCACAGTATCTCTGATTCAATGAACTGTTTATAGGAGAGTTTCAAGGACAAAAATGATGACAGGCAGGGTCAGGAGGAAGTCATTTTCTGGCAAAGCAGAGCAGCAGGAACTGGGCATAAGCAGTCAAACCCCAGGTTGGAAGCCTAATATGTTTCCCCTCTCACATCCTTCCAAAGTCTTCATACATATCAGTCGTCTCTCACCGACCCTCAGCAGCCTGTTTAAAGCCAAGAGGCAGCAGGGGAGAGTAGCACATATGTTCCGCTATTAATATCTAATTAATTGACACAAGCGCTACCCAAGGAGCATAACTTCTAGATGCAGAGAAGGCAGCACAAAAGTGACAGCAAAATGTCATCTCTGACCATGCCCTCATTGGTATAGAGAATCTCCTGGGGTGTCCAACAAATATTTTTGAAAGGAGCCTGGGGCTTTGTGGGTTGCTGAGACTTTATGATTCACAGATGCAAAGACCTTCAGGTTCTCTCTTTCAGAATTAAATCCCACTCTTGAGAACGCATAAAAGAAAATCAACAGTGCCAACAGAACAGAGCACCCAGTGCCATTTGTTCTATGCTTCATTATTCATCTTCTTGCCCTACAGTAGGGTTTAACCTGCAAAATGCCCTGGCATTATTGATGTTGATATATCCAAGTGTTCTTGCTGATATTCCAGCTTGGATAAGAGTAGTGGAAGGAAGCAGAGTTGATAAATGGTAAATTCATGAATCCTGATTTGCTATACATTTATATGTGTGATTGGCTTTTTAAGTTTTTCTTCAGAAGCATTATCAGTAAGTTATTGCTGTCTGCTGGACAGAAGGGAGCCAATTGCTCATGGGTGCTGGGGGAGGACAGAAAGGAGAGATTGCACTGGGAAGGAATGAGAATGACTCAGACCACCTACACGCCCCTGAAGTACTGGAAATAGTATCTTCTAAAACCAGGGGTCAGACTGCTTCTGATGCTTCAAAAAGTTTCCCAAGCCTTTTTCAAGTTGCCAAATTCACTCTGGCAACACCTTCACAGACACAATCTGCAGCATTTATGCATTTTCAGGTCATGCTTTAACAACCTAAAAAGCTCAATGACTAACACTTGTTTCTAATTCCCGAATGATTTCTGTTGAAAGTCCATTTTATTTTAATTAATTTTACTGGTTATATCATAGAGGCAACAGGCTGACAAGAGCGACATGCAGCAACTTTCATACTGGCAGAGTTCTTGGAAATTGCATTAAATTTTATCTTGCAGCTACTCTAAACGGAAACATTTCCTTTGTTTCCTACAAACCTGAGGCTTCTCTATTACATTGGATATCATACATACAGGAATACCTCATCAAGATTTGCCTTTTCCATTAAATAAGGCAGGATAAGGATGGAGAACTTGTTATTTAATGCAATAAATATTTATTATTGTAATTATGATTATTATAAATATAACCACCATGTGCCTAGGAAACACAGTAGAAGGTAAGCATTTATGAAATATAACACTTTCCTCAGAAGCTGTCACTGGAGATGGGGAGAGGACACACTCAGGTTTCCATGTAAAGAGACAGACAAGTCCAGGCAATGGATAAAAAGAGAACATTACCAACGCTTCGCATCGATGCAGCAGGAATGATGGAAGGACACTAGGTGGCATTCTAACGTGGGACACATTTTATTTATTGTTTATTTTATTTTATTTATTTATTTATTTATTTATTTATTTATTTATTTATTTATTTATTTTGAGAGAGAGAGTCTTGCTCTGTTGCCCAGGCTGGAGTGCAGTGGTGCGATCTTGGCTCACTGCAAACTCCGCCTCCCGTGTTCATGCTAGTCTCCTGCCTCAGCCTCCCGAGTAGATGGGACTATAGGCACCCACCTCTACATCTGGCTAATTTTTTGTATTTTTAGCGGAGATGGGGTTTTACCATATTAGCCACGATGGTCTTGATCTCCTGACCTTGTGATCTGCCCGCCTCGACCTCCCAAAGTGCTGGGATTACAAGCGTGAGCCACTGTGCCTGGCCTTATTTTTCATTGTTTTAGATGGGGTATCCATCCCTACAAGCATTTATCCTTTGAGTTACAAACAATCCAATTACATTCTGTATTTTAAAATATGTGATTATTATTAACTATAGTCACCCTACTGTGCCTATCACATAGATCTTGTTTTTTCTATTTTTGTAGTACCCATTAACCATGCCCACCATCCCCCCAATCCCTACTACCTTTCCCAGACTCTGCTAGCCATCCTTCTACTCTCTATGTCCATGGGACACGTTTTAAAGTAAACTTTCCTAAGGTCAAGTTTTTACCTGGTATTTGCAACAGGCTGAAAAATGTGTACCTCCCCACCCCCAAATATATACATTTCCTAATCCCTGGACCCTGTGAATGTTATCTTATGTGGCAAAAATTGGGGGCAAAGTGGTCTTTGCAGAGGTGATGGAGTTAAGGATCTTGAGATGGGGAGACTAACCTGGATTATCCAGGTGGGCCTTAAATGCAATCACATGTATCTTTATAGGAAGGAAACAGAGGGAGATTACACACACACACACACACACACACACACACACACACAGAGTGACTATGGAGGCAGAGAATGAAATGATGCTGCCGTGACTCAAGGAATGCTGATGGCCGCCAGAAACTGGAAAAGGCAAGAAATAGATTTTCCCCTAGAGCCTCCAGAGGTAACATGACCTTGCCAACACCTTGATTTTAGCCTACTGATACAGATTTTGGACTTCTGGCCTCCAGAACTGTGAAAGAACAAATTTACATTATTTTAAGTCACCAAGTTTATTGGCAATTTGTTACAGCAATCGTAGAAAACTAATAAAGTATCTTTGGCCATTATAATTATAACTGGCCGTAAATTAGTTTAAAAAGCCAATAATCCTGGTTACTACTATTTAAATTCCTAAGAAAAGTAAAGAAAAAAATTAACTAATAAACTCTAATTTTAGAGGAGTTTTAGGTTCACAGCAAAACTGAGTATAAAATACAGAGAGTTTCCATATACTCCCAATCCTCACATACCCCTACTATCAACATCCCCCACCATAGTAGTACATTTGTTTCAGCTGATGAACTAATATTATCACATTATTATCTCTCAAAGTTATATTTCATGTTAGGGTTTACTCTTAAGTTATATATTCTATGTGTTTTGACAAATGAATAATGTCATGTAGAAAGTTATTCTATCTTTACACAAAATAAATGTTTCATACCATGTAAATACCAAAGAGGATTTTGGATGACGTCTTTAAAAGAAAAATAAAAAGCAGGGTAGCTGTTATTTAAATCAACATGAAGAAACAGAGCTATAGTCTTTCTAAAGTTCTTTCTAAAATGAGGGTTGTGTTTTTATTCAATTTCTTCCAAAGCTACTATGAATAAGAAAGGGTTACCACAAATTTTAAAGAATATATCACCCTAATGAAAGTATAAAATATAAAAGTTTATGAAATATAAGCCATAGGGGGCTGTTACTGGTCTAGTAAGTCGGATTTCTTTTTAAGGACTTTCACAAAAAAACAAAGATTTTGAAATGTTATGAAATGTTTTGAAGATAAAATTTGATATAAAGCTGTTTATGGCTCATATCTTTGATCTTTCAAAAGTAAGAGACCTATAAATACCCTTCAAAGCATCATTTAATTTAGAGTTTCTTCACTCTAGATGAACATGAGACTCATCTGGGACTTTCAAATAATGTGCTCAAGTCTTGTCTCAGATTGATTAGTATTTTTTAATAGCTCCTCTAGTGATGCTAATGTTCATCCAGGGCTGAAACACACTAATTTACTTCTCACTCTTTTATTGTTATTTTATTTCTATGGCCTCAATGTTTCTCAAACCTTTCCAAAGAGTTTCTATTTCATCAGAAACAGAGAATATTCATATACTAATGATTTTATAGGTAATTATCCTATTCTGTTCCCTAATATTCTGGTTGACCTTCTTTTCGATCTTTTTTCATACAGGGTCTTACTCTGTCACCCAGGCTGGAGTACAACAGTACAATTATAGCTCGCCATAACCTTGAACTGCTGGGATCAAGCAATACTCCCACCTTAGTCTCTCAAGCAGATAGGACTACAAGTGTGCACCACTATGCCCAACTATATATATATATATACACACACACACACACACACACACACACACATATATATATGTATATTTTTTTTTTTTTTTTAAGAAATAGGGTCTTACAAAGAGGGGAACAACAGACACTGGGGCCTACTTGAGAGTGGAAGGTGGGAGGAGGGAGAGGATCAGAAAAAGTAACTGTTGGATACTAGGATTAATATCTGAGTGATGAAATAATCTGTACAGCAAACCCCATGACACAAGTTTCCCTGTATAAAAAACCTGCACATGTACCCTCTGAACCTAAAATAAAAGTAAAAATAAAGAAATGGAATCTTGCTATATTGCCCAGGCTAGTCTCAAACCCTGGTCTCAACTGATCCTCCTGCCTTGGACTCTCATGCCTTTTCAATTTTATATTGTAACCCTTTATCGTGGAAGTTTTCTCTCTTCATTTCAAAACTTTTCCTCTCTGATTTACTTGCATACTACATTTATGTTAACTTATGAATTATTCCTAACCAAACATTACTGCATGGCACACAGCAAACAAGTGACAATCTCTGAAGAGTAATTGGTTCCATAAATTCCTGTGTGGCATTAATATTGGGGTTGTCTTACTGAATAATGGACTATTAATAAATCAGATTGACTTATATAGAATTGCAACTTTAGAAATGTTCCTATCGTAAACTCTGATCCTAGCCTGAACTTGATACAGCAAATGCTTCTAAATTTCAGACAAATGAAGAATTTTGATAAAACAGAGAAGCTTTACTGGCAATTACTCAATTCTAGTGATGTTGTAGCTCAGAACTCTTGCAGTTGGAATAAAAATTCTCTTCTTACTTATGACTTTATTTTCCTAAACCTAGAAAGCCAGTAAAGTCAGTTGACATTTACCAAATATGTGTGTGGTGATTTGGGATTTGTCACAGTAGCTGGGTTTGTCACAGCATAATGATAAGCAGATTCTATAGAAGTAATTTCCTCTGTAAAAGAAAGTCTGGCTTCATATATGTTACCATAGAAGAGTTAAAACAGGCCATATTTGAAATGCACTAATTTTCTTACTTTTAATTCCTTAATGAAAAAAAGCCATTCCAATTCAACCTTCAACCTTAAATGGCATTAGGGTCAAGTTTAAACCAAAACCATGTGAATAAATGAATGACTGGCACAAAGGTCAACCTTAACCTTTCTAAATACATGGAGCTTAATCTATATTCAAGTGGTCTAAAAAGTATTTAGAACAACAAACATTAAAGTTCAGAAAAGCATCTAAAATTCAGAGCACATATTTCATATCTGCTGGGTGGTTACACCCACCCAGCACATATGAAATATGTGACCCAAGCAAGCTATTTAATCAGTCTATTCTTCAATTTTATCTTTTAAATGGAGATTAGAAAGGGGTAGAGCAAGATGGTGAAATAGGACTCTCCAGCAATTGTCCGTCCACAGAAACATCAATTAGAACAACTACCCACGCAGAAAAATATTTTCATAAGAGCTCAAAAAATCAGGTGAGAGATCACAGTACCTGGCATAACACAAGAGATGCACTAAAGAGGGAAGGAAGGAGTTTTATATTACTTATATTCCCCTTCTGTTCACCTCAAAGACAGACCATCCAATGGGAACAAAGAGAGAAAAATGAGCACAGGACATTGTATTAGACCTCAACGCCAGGCCCACCACAGTAAAACCCAGCACCAGGCAGCCCCTCTTGGCCCCAAACTCCAGCCTGATAACAGCAGACAAAGCCTTCAGACCAATCTCAATGCCAAGTGGAACCACACAGTCCCAGGCTTCATGCTTGAAGTGCACAATCAACCTCTGACCCACCTCAGGGTTCTGCCAGTTGCAGCAAGCCCGGGCAAGCTCCAGCATCACTGCAGCTTCAGAGGCTGCAGGATTCTCTTGTGCTCCAAACCTCACCATCTCTAGTGGCCGCAGGGGAATTTTGATTTGCCCAGAATCTCTGGACAAACTTTTTTTTTTTTTTTTTTGGCAGAGTCACCTCCTATCACCCTGGGCTGGAGTGCAGTGGCGTGATCTCGTCTCATGGTAACCTCTGCCTCTGGGTTCAAGTGATTCTCCTGCCTCAGCCTCTCAAGTAGCTGGGATTACAGGTGCCCACCACCATGTCCTGCTAGACAAGCTATTTAAAGTCTTTTCCAGATACAGCCAGTCTGCAAGGACTGAAATAAGTACCTACTTCTTCAAATGCACAGACACTGGTGCATGGTCACAAGGATCTAGAACAATCAGAGAAATATAACATCACTGAAGGGGCAAAATAAAATGCCAATGACTTACCCCATAAAAATGAATATATGAACTTCCTAGACAAAAAATTCAAAGTAACTTATTTAAAGAAGTTCAGCAAACTTCAAGAAAATCTAAAGAAACAATTTAACCAAATGGGGAAAAGAGTAAGTGGCCAGAACAAAAAATTCACCAAGATATTGGAATTTTAAAACATCAAACAAATTATGCGGCTGAAAAATACAATGACCAAAATGGAAAATGCAATAGAGAGCATCAACAGCAGAACTGTTCAAGCAGAAGAAAAAAATACATGAAATCAAAAACAGATTATCTGAAAATATACAGTCAGAGGAGAGAAAATAACAAAGAATGAAAGGAAATGAAGAAAGCATACAGGATTTATGGTATAGCATCAAAAGAGCAAATATTCAAGTCATAAAGGGAAATAAGGGAGAAAATTTTCAAGTCATAGGGAGAAAATAAAGAAGAAGGAGAAAATAAAGATAAAGGAGTAGAAATATAATTTTAAAAAATATTAACAGAAAAGTATCCAAACCTTAAGAAATATATAAGTATCCAGGTACAAGAAGGTCTCTAATCGGTTTTGATCCAAATAAGACTACCACAAGACATATTACAATCTAACTGTCAAAAATCAAAGATGAAGAGACGATTCTGACAGCAGCAAGAGAAAAGAAGCAAATCACATGTAAAACGGTTTTGATACAGCTAGCTGTAGACTTCTCATCAGAAACCTTACAGGCCAGGAGATGGTGGGATGATAAATTCAAACTGCTGAAGAAGAAAAAAAAAAAAAAAACCAACCCTGTCAACAAGAATACTCTAACTGGCAAAACTGTGCATCAAAAATAAAGGAGAGATAAACAAAAGCTAATGTAGTTTATCATCACCAAACCTGTCTTACTAAAAATGCTGTCCGGGCACAGTGGCTCTCACCTGTAATCCCAGCACTTTAGGAGGCCAAGGCGGGCGGATCACCTGAGTTCAGGAATGCGAGACGAGCCTGGCCAACATGGTGAAACCCTGTCTCTACTAAAAAGACAAAAATTAGCCGGGCGTGGTGGCTAAATTAAATTTTAATTTAGTACAGGTACAGGGCACCTGTAATCCCAGCTACTCAGGAGGCTGAGACAGGAGAATTGCTTGAACCCGGGAGGCACAGTTGCAGTGAGCCAGCAGGTAACTGCACTCCAGCCTGGGTGACAGAGAGAGACTCCATCTCAAAAAAAAAAAAAAAAAAAGAAATGCTAAAGGGAGTTTTCAAGCTGAGGAAGGGTGCTAATGAGTAAGATAATAGCTGAATGTATAAAATTCACTAGTAAAAGTACAGTCAAATTTGCAATATTCTAATACTGTAGTGACAGTGTATGAATCATTTATATCTTTAGTACAAATAGTGAAAGGCAAAACTATGAAAAATAATAGCTATAGTAATTTGTTAAGAGATATGCCATATAAAAAGATGTAAATGTAACATCAAAAATGAAAATGCTGGTGAGGATATGGAGTAAAAATATAAAGTCTTTTGTGATCAAAGTTAAGTTGTTATAAGCTTAAAATAATCTGCTTATTAAGATGACTTTTCAGCCTCATGCTAACCACAAAGAAAAAACCTATAGTACATACACAAAAAAATAAAAATAAAGCAATGAAAACACACCACTAGAGAAAATCACTTAGCCACAAAAGAAGAAAGTAACAACAACAAAAAAAAATCCACAAAACAAATAGAAAACAATTAACAAAGTAGAAACATTAAGTCTTTTGTCTATCAATAATTATTTTGAATGTAAATGGATTAAATTATTTAATCAAACAACGTGGAGTGACTGAATGGATAAAAAAAAACAAAAAAAGACCCAACCATAAGCCACCTGCCTCTAAGAAACTCACTTCACCTTCAAAGACACAAATAGACTGAAAGTGAAGGAATGTAAAAAGATATTTTATGCAAATTGAACCAAAATAGGGCAGGAATGGCTATACTTACACCAGACAAAATAGATTTTAAGTCAAAATCAGCAAAAAGAGACAAGATCATATAATAATAAAGGTGTCAATTCAGCAAGAGGATATAACACTTTAAAACATATATGCATCCAACACCAGAGCACCTTAATATATAAAGCAAATATTAATAGATCTGAAGACAGAGACTGCAATATAGTAGCAGGGGACTTTGACACCCCATTTTCAGCAACAAACAGGCCATCCAGAGGAAAATCAATGAAGAAACATTGAACTTAAGCACTCTTCCAGACCAAATGAACCTAACAGACCATACAGAAATTCCATTCAACGGCTGCAGAATACACATCCTTCTCAACAGTACATGGAATATTCTACACATAGATTATATGTTAGGTCACAAAACAAGTCTTAACAAATTCAAGAAGATTGAAACAATATGAAATACTTTTTCTTACTATAATGATATAAAACTAGAACTCAATAACAGAAGGAACTTTAAAAAATTCACAAACACATGGAAGTTAGACAATAGACTCTTGAACAACCAATGCATCAATGAAAAAATTAAAAGAAAAACTTAAAAATGTCTGAAGGCCAAATGCAAAAGAACAGAAATCATGACAAACAGTCTCTCAGACCACAGTGCAATCAAATTCGAGCTCAGGCTTAAGAAACTCACTCAAAACCTCACAACTACATGCAAACTGAACAACCTGCTCCTGAATGGACTACTGGGTAAATAACGAAATTCAGACAGAAATAAATAAGTTCTTAGAAACCGATGAGAACAAAGACACAATCTACCAGAATCTCGGACACAGCTAAAGCAGTCTTTAGAGGGAAATTTATAGCACTAAATGCCCACAAGAGAAAGCAGAAAAGATCTAAAATCAACACCCTAACCTCACAATTTAAAGAAATAAAGAAGCAAGAGCGAGCAAATTCAAAAGCTAGCAGAAGACAAGAAATAACTAAGACCAGAGCAGAACAGAAGGAGATATATACACAAAACATCCTTCAAAAAATCAATGAATCCAGGATCTGATTTTTTGAAAAGATCAACAAAATAGACCAGTAGCCAGACCTAATAAAGAAGAAATGAGAGAAGAATCAAATAGATGCAATAAAAAATGATAAAGAGGATATCACCACTGATCCCACAGAAATACAAATTACCATCAGAGAATACTATAAACACCTCTATGCAAATAAACTAGAAAATCCATAAAAAATGGATAAATTTCTGGACACATACACCCTCCCAAGTCTAAACCAGGAAGAAGTTAAATCCTTGAATAGGCCAATAACATGTTCTGAAATTGCGGCAGTATTTAATAGCCTACCAACCAAAATTAAAGCCCAGGATTAGATGGATTCACAGCCCAATTCTACCAGAGGTACAAAGAGGAGATGGTACCATTCCTTCTGAAACTATTCCAAACAACAGAAAAAGAGGGAATCCTCCCTAACCCATTTTGTGAGGAATCATCCAGATACCAAAATCTGACAGAAACACAACAAAAACAGAAAATTTCAGACCAATATCCCTGACGAACATCGATGTGAAAATCCTCAATAAAATACTGGCAAACTGATTCCATCAAAACATCAAAAAGTTCATCCATCACGATCAAGTTGGCTTCATCCCTGGGATGCAAGCCTGGTTCAACATACCCAAATCAATAAATGTAATTCATCACATAAACAGACTAATGACAAAAACTACATGCTTATCTCAATAGATGCAGAAAAGGCCTTTGATAAAATTCAACCGACCTTCATGTGAAAAACTGCCAATAAACTAGGTACTGATGAAACATACCTCAAAGTAAGAAGAGTTATTTATGACAAGCTCATGGCCAATATCATACCAAATGTGCAAAAACTGGAAGCATTCCTTTTGAAAACCGGCACAAGACAAGGATGCCCTCTCTCACCATTCCTATTCAACATAGCATCGGAAGTTCAGGCCAGGGAAATCAGGCAAGAGAAAGAAATAAAGGGTATTCAAATAGGAAGAAAGGAAGTCAAAGTGTCTCTATTTGCAGTTGACATGATTGTGTATTTAGAAAACCCCTCGTCTCAGCCCAAAATCTTCTTAAGCTGATAAGCAACTTCAGCAAAGTCTCAGAATACACATTCCATTTGCAAAAATCACAAGCATTTCTATACACCAATAATAGACAAACAGAGAGCCAAATTATGAGTGAACTCCATTTCACAATTGCTACAAAGAGAATAAAATACCTAGGAATACAACTTACAGGGGATGTGAAGGACCACTTCAAGGAGAACTACAAACCACTGCTCAAGGAAATGAGAGAGGACACAAACAAATGGAAAAACATTCCATACTCATGGATTGGAAGAATCAGTATCATGAGAATGGCCATACTGCCCAAAGTAATTTACAGACTCAGTGCTATCACCATCAAGCTACTACTGACTTTCTTCACAGAATTAGAAAAAACTACTTTAAATTTCACATAGAACCAAAAACAAAGCCTGTATAGCCAAGATAATCCTAAGCAAAAGAACAAAGCTGGAGGCATCATTCTACCTGACTTCAAACTATATTACAAGGCTACAGTGACCAAAACAGCATGGTACTGGTACCAAAACAGATATATACACCAGTGGAACAGAACAGAGGACTCAGAAATAATGCCACACATCTACAACCATCTGATCTTTGGCAAACCTGACAAAAGCAAGCTATGGGAAAAGGATTCCCTATTTAATAAATGGTGTTGGGAAAACTGGTTAGTCATATGCAGAAAACTGAAACTGGACCCCTTCCTTACACCTTATACAAAAATTAACTCAAGATGGATAAGACATGTAAACTTAGACCTAAAACCATAAAAGCCCTAGAATAAATCCAAGGCAATACCATTCAGGACATAGGCATGAGTGAAGACTTCATGACTGAAACATCAAAAGCAATGGCAATAAAAGTAAAAATTGACAAATAAGACCTAATTAAACTAAAGAGCTTCTGGACAGCAAAAGAAACTATTATCAGAGTGAACAGGTAAACTACAGAACGGGAGAAAATTTTTTTGCAATTTATCCATCTGACAAAGGGCTAATTCCAGAATCTACAAGGAACTGAACAAATTTACAAGAAAAAAACAAACAACCTCATCAAAAAGTAGGCAAAGGATATGAACAGATATTTCTCAAAAGAAGACATTTATGCAGCCAACAAACATGAAACAAAAAGCTAATCATCACTACTCATTAGAGAAATACAAAGCAAAACCTCAATGAGATACCATCTCATGCCAGTTAGAATGGCGATCATTAAAAAGTCAGGAAACAAAAGATCCTGGAGAGGATGTGGAGAAATAGGAACGCTTTTACACTGTTGGTGGAAGTGTAAATTAGTTCAACCATTGTGGAAGACAGTGTGGTGATTCCTCAAGGATCTAGAACCAGAAATACCATTTAACCCTTCAATCCCATTACTGGGTATATTCCCAAAGGATTGTAAATTATTCTACTATAAAGACACATGCACACATATGTTTACTGCAGCATTTTTCACAATAGCAAAGAGATGGAACCAACCCAAATGCCCATCAATGATAGACTGAATAAAGACAATGTGGCACATATACACCATGGAATACTATGCAGTCATACAAAAGGATGAGTTCATATCCTTTGCAGGGACATGGATGAAGCTGGAAACCATCATTCTCAGCAAACTAACACAGGAACAGAAAGCCAAACACTGCATGTTCTCACTCATAAGTGAGTGTTGAACAATGAGAACACTTGAACACAGGGAGGGGAACATCACACACCGGGGCCTGTCGAGGTGTAGGGGCTAGGTGAGTGATAGCATTAGGAGAAATACCTAATGTAGACGATGGATGGGTTGATGGGTGCAGCAAAACAGCATGGCACATGTATATCTATTTTAAAAACCTGCATGTTCTGCACATGTATCCCAGAACTTAAAGTATTAAAAAAAATTCCAATAAATGACTTGTTAAATGTTAAAAAAGAAATTAGTTAATTAAAAAAGAGATGATCTGATGATCTGGATGAATTAACATTTTGATTCATAATTAACTAATCCAAATAAATTTTTATTATTTTTTATTTGATAAGCTTATTTTTATTGATACATATATCAATACAATACTTTTTATTGATACAAATATTTTACATATTTATTGGATACATGTGCTATTTCTCACATGCATGGAATGTATAATGATAATGTCAGTGTATTTGGCAAATCTATCATCTTGAGTAATTACCATTTTTATGTGTTGGGAACATTTCAAGATCTCTCTTCATGCTGCTGTGAAATATACAATACATTGCTGCTAACCATTGTCATCCTGCTCTGTTATCAAACATTAGAACTTATACCTTCTATCTAACTGTATATTTGTACCCATTGACCAGTCTCCCTTTACCGCCAACACCCAGTGCAACCCACACACCCTTCCCAGCCTGTAGTTTCTATCATTCTAATCTGTGCCTTGATGAGGTCAATTTTTTTCAGCACCTACATTTGAGTGAGAATATGGAGGAAATTTGTCTTTCTCTGCCTAACTTATGTCATTTAACATAATAATCTGCAGTTCCATCTGTGTTGCTGTAAATGACAGAATTTCATTTTGTTATGGCCAAATAGTATTCCACTGTGTGTGTATAGCACATTTTCTTTATCCATTCATCTGTTGATAGACACTTAGATTGATTCTATATCTTTGCAATTGTGAATAGTGCTGCAATAAACATGGTAGTGCAGGTATCCCTTTGATATACTCATTTCTTTTTCTTTGGATAAACGCTCAATAGTGGGATTGCTGAATCATATGGTACTTTTAGTTTTGGAGAAATTTATATACTGTTTTCCATAGTGGCTGTACTAATTTACAGTCCTACAAAAGGATGAGTTCATGTCCTTTGCAGGGACATGGATGAAGCTGGAAACCATCATTCTCAGCGAACTAACACAAAAGTGCATGAGTTCACTTTTCTCCACATTCTCAATAGCACTGTAGTTTTTTGACTTTTAAATAACAGCCATTCCAACTGGGGTAAGGTGATAACGCATTGTAGCTTTGATTTGCATTTCTCTGATGATTACTGATGTTGAGCATTTTTTTAATACACCTGCTTACCTTTGTATGTCCTCTTTTCAGAAATGTCTCTTCATGTCCTTTGCCCATTTTTTAATTGAATTCTTTTTTTTCTGTTGCATTGTTTGAATTTATTGTGTATTCTGGATAAAAATTCCTTGTCAGATGCATAGTTTGTAAATATTTTCTCCCATTAGACAGACTGCCTCTTCACTCTTTTGACTAATTCTATTTGCATAAGCTTTTTCTTAGGTCGGTGCAAAAGATATTGTGGTTTTTGCCATTAAACGTAACAGTATAAACTGCAATTACTTTTGCACCAAGTTAATAGTTTAATTTAGTCCCATTTGTCTTTTGTTTTTCTTTTCTGTGCTTTTGAGGTCTTATCCATAAAATCTTTGCCTAGACCAATATTCTAAAATGTGTTTTCCCTATGATTTCATCTAGTGGTTTATAGTTTTATAAAATCTTATATTTAAGTCTTTAGTCTATCTTTTTTTTTTTTTTAGGTTATGAGAAATGGGGGCCAGTTTCATTCTCCTGCATATGGATGTCCAATTTTCCCCAGTAACATTTATTGTAGAGCATGTCCTTTCGCTGATGTAGGTTCTTGATGTTTTTGTCGAAAAACAGTCTGCTGTAAGAGCAATCAATGAATTTATTTCTGGATTCTCTATTTTGTTCTATCATTCTATGTGTCTGGGTTTTTTTTTGTTTGTTTTTTGTGGGTTTTCTTTGCAGGGGCGTGGGGTCAATACCATGTTGTTTTGGTTAATATAGCCTTGAAACATATTTTCAAATCAGGTAGTGTGATGATGCCTCCAGCTTTGTTCTTTGTACCTGATACTGTTTGGCTGTGTCCTCACCCAAATCTCATCTTGAATTCCCACGTATTATGGGAGGAACCCAGTGGGAGTTAATTGAATCATGGGAGCAGGTCTTTGCCATGCTGTTCTCGTAATAGTGAATAAGTCTCACAAGATCTGATAGCTTTAGAAGGGGAAGTTTCCCTGCTCAAGCTCTCTCTTTGCCTGCTGCTTTCCACGTAAGACATGACTTCCTCCTCCTTGTTGTCTGCCATGATTGTGAGGCCTCTCCAGCCATGTGGAACTGTGAGTCTATTAAACCTTTATCCTGTATAAATTACCCAGCCTCGGGTATGTCTTTATTAGCAGTGGGAAAACGGATTAATACAGTGCCCATATTGCTTTGGCTATTCAAGCTCTTTGGTTCTATACAAATTTTAGGATTTTTTTTCTCTATTTTGTGAAAAATGACATTGCTATTTTGGTAGAAATTATATTGACTATGCAGATTTCTTTAAGCAGCATAATCATTTTAGCAGTATTAATTATTCTAATTCATAAACATGGGATATTTTTCCATTTATGTCTTATTCAATTTCTTTTGTTAGTGTTTTGTAGTTTTCTTTGTATTTCACTTCCTTTGTTAAATGTACTCCTAGGCATTTAATTTTACTATTTGTAGCTATTGTAAATGGGATTGCCATCTTGATTTCTTTCTCAGATAGTTTATTATTGGTATATATAAATGCTACTGATTTTTGTATGTTGATTTTGTGTCTTGCAACTTTACTAAATTTATTTATTAGACCTAAGAGGCTGTTTTTGGAAATGCCTTTAGGTTTTTCTAGATATAAGATTTTTTTAAATTTTTTTATAATTATACTTTAAGTTCTAGGGTACTTGTGCATAACGTGCAGGTTTGTTACATATGTATACTTGTGCCATGTTGGTGTGCTGCACCCATCAACTCGTCATTTACATCAGGTATAACTCCCAATGCAATCCCTCCCCGCTGCCGCCTCCCCATAATAGGCCCTGGTGTGTGATGTTCTCCTTCCCGAGTCCAAGTGATCTCATTGTTCAGGTCCCACCTATGAGTGAGAACATGCAGTGTTTGGTTTAAATCCTTAGCAAAAAAGTGACAATTTGACTTTCTCTTTTCCAATTTGGACAACTTTTATTTATTTATTTTTTTTCTTGCCTGATGCTCTGGCTTGGAATTTCCAGTACTTTGTTGAATAGTTGTGGTAAAAGCGAGCATTCTAGTCTTGATCCAGTTCTTAGGAGAAAGGCTTTCAACTTTTTCCAGCAAGTATGATGTTAGCCATTGTTTGTCATATATGGTCTTTATTATATTGAGATATGTTCCTTCTTTGCCTAGTTTGTTGAGACTTTTATAATAAAAAGATGTTGAATTTTACCAAATGCTTTTTCTGTATCTATTAGGATGATCATAGTGGTTTTTGTCCTTCATTGTGTAATGATATATCACATTTATTCATTTGCATGTGTTGAACTATCCTTGAACCCCTGGGATAAGTCCCACTTGATCATGGTGTATTATTTTATTGATGTGTTGTTGGATTCAATATTTTATTGAGAATTTTTGAGGCTATGTTAGCCAGGGATATTAGTTTTCTTGTTGTTGTTGTTGTTGTTGTTGTATCCTTTGTCTGGTTTTGGTAGCAGAGTAATATAATTTGGATATTTGTCCCTCCACAAATATCTCATGTTGAAATTTAATCCTCAATGTTTAGGGTGGAGCCTAGTGAGAGGTGGTTGGATCATGGGGGTAGATCTCTCACAAACGGCTTTGTGCCATCCTTACCATAATGAGTGACTTCTCACTCTTTTACTTCTTGTGAAAACTGATTGTATAAAAATAGCCTGGCACTACTCTCCCTTGTCATTCTTTCTCCCTTTCTTGCCATGTGATATTCTGGCTCCCCTTCACCATCTATCATGTGTCAAAGCAGTCTAAGGTCCTCACCAGAAGCAGATACTGGTGTCATGCGTTTTGTACAGCTTGCAAAATGATGAGTTAAATAAAGCTCTTTTCTTTATAAATTACATAGCTTCAGCTTCAGATAATCCTTTATAGCAATACAAATAAACCAAGACACAAGATAATGCTGGCCACATAGAATGAGTGAGGGAGAAACTCCTCATCTTCAACTGTTTTGGACTAATTTAAGGAGAACTAGTGTTAGATCTTCTTTGAAAGTTTGGTAGAATTTGTCAGTAAAGCCACCTGGTCCTGGACTTTTCTTTTTTGGGAGATGATTACTGATTCCATCTCATTACTCATTATTGGTCTGTTCAGGTTTTCTATTTCTTTCTAATTCAATTTTGGCAGGTTATATGTGTCTAGGGATTTATCCATTTCTTATAGGTTTTCTAGTTAGTGTATAGTTGTTTATCACAATCCTTGAAGGTATTTTGTATTTTGATGGTATTAGTTGGAATGTCTCCTTTTTTCATTTCTGGTTTTATTTGGGTATCTCTGTTTTGTGATTATTGTAGCAAGTTGTTCATCAATTGTATTTATCTTTTCAAAAAACACCTTTTATTTCATTGTTTCTTTGTACTTTTTTTAGTCTCCATTTTATTTAGTTCTGCTGTGATCTTTATTATTTTTTCCTTCTATTAATTTTTGAGTTTGATTGGTTTTTCCTTCTCTAATTCCTTGAGGTGCATCCTTAAATTGTTTATTTAAAATCTTTCTATTTTTTTGATATGTTTTTATTACTATAAATTTCTTCTTTAGCAGTGATTTTGTTGTATTGCATAAGTTTTTACTGTGTTGCATCTTCATTTTTGTTTGTTTCAAGTTTTCTTATTTCCTCCTTATTTCTTGACCCTATGGTCATTCAGAAGTATAGTGTTTAATTTCCATGTGCTTATAGTTTTCAAAATTTTTCTCAGTATTGATTTATAATTTTATTTCACTATGGTCTGAGAAGATACCTGATATGATTTTAACTTTAAAAAATTTGTTGAGACTTGTTTTGTGTTTTGACATATGGTCTATCCTGGAGAAATTTCTGTGTGCTGAAGAGAAGAATACATATTCTGCAGCTGTTGGATAAAATATTCTATAAATATCAGTTAGGTACATTTGATCTAATGTGCAATTTAAGTGCAATATTTCTGTCTGAGTGAGCTGTCTAATGCTGAAAGTGAAATGTTGAAGTCCTCAAATATTCTTGTATTGGAATATATCCCTTGCTTTAGATCTAATAATATTTGCTTTATATATCTGAGTGCTTCAATGTTGGGTACATATATGTTCGGAATTATATTCTCTTGTTGAATTGATTCCTCTATTATTGTATAATGATCTTGTCTCTTTTTACTATTTTGACTTAAAATCTGTTTTATCTGACATAAATATAGCTATTCCTGCTCACATTTGGCTTCCATTTGCATGAAATATCTATTTCTGTCTCATTATTTTTCTATATGTGTTTTTATAGGTGAGATGAGATTCTGGTAGACAGAATACTGTTAGGTAATTTTAAAAAATTTATTTAGCCATTCTGTGTCTTCTAACGGGGAAGAGAGTAAGGAGGTTGGCAGTGTTTTTTTGGTTTTATTTTGTTTTTCCTTCAGCACTTTGAATATATCATCTCATTCTTTCCTGGCATCTAAAGTGTCTGCTGAAAAATTCGCTGTTGCTGATAAGGATTCCTTTAGAGGTGACAGATATTTTTTGATTACTGTTTTCAGAATTTTCTATTTGTCATTGACTTTTGACACTTTGACTATAATGTGCCATGGAGAAGACCTTTTTACATTGTATCTATTTGAAAATCTTGTTCTGGGTGTTTAAATCTCTTGCTAGACTTGGGAAGTTTTTAGCTATTATTTGTTACATAGTTTTTCTAACCCTTTTGTTGTCTATTCACCTTTTGGGATGCCAAAATTTTTAATATTTCATCACTTTATAGTGTCCCATATGTCCAGATGTCATGAATGCTTTGCTCATTCTTTTTTTATTTTTTTATTTTTTATATGACTTGGTTATTTCAAAAGACCTGTCTTCAAGTTCTGAGATTCTTTGTCTGCTTAATCTAGTCTGTTGTTGAAGTTTTCAAACATATTTTGTGTTTTATTCAATCAATTATTTAGTTCCACAATTTCTGTTTGGTTCATTTTTATATTTATCTCTTTAGTAAATTTCTCATTCATATCCCAAATTGGTTTTCTGGTTTCTTTGCATTGTTTTTCCAGAATTCTCTTGTATCTCACTGAGTTTCTTTAGTACTAATATTTCAAATTATTTCCTCAGGGTTTTCTAAATGTTTTTTTAGTTGCGATCTCTTACTGGAGAATTATTATTTTCCTTTAGAGATGTCATATTTTCTTGCTTTATCATGTTTCTTGTTTCCTTAAGTTGATGTCTGTGCATCTGTTCTAACAGTAACTTCTTCCAATTTTTTTAAATTTTCTGTCATAGGGGAAGAAATTTTCCTGAAGATGTATGTATAATGATAGATGGGTAGGGCATTTTGGTTTTTATTATGGGTGTGTTCAGTAGTGTAGTCTCTGTTTTCTTTAGCTGTAAACAGTGTCGGTGGTGTCTGTGATTTCCTTGGTGCCTTAGGGTATGATTGTTAGTGGAGACTGTGATGACTTTTTTCTGGGGACTGGGATGCCGAATGGGCCAGTCTTCAGGCCCCAGGAATGGCAGCTGTGGACTGAGAGTGCCTTTTCATGGTACCCAGGGCAGTGTATGCTGGCATTTGTATTAGTGGGTATAAACAGGTCAGTTCTTAAGCCCCTAGGTGTTTTTTGTTTTTGTTTTTTGTTTTTTTTTTTTTTGGTACAAAAATTGGATATGGTGGGTCAAATAGGTGAGCGGTTTCTCAAGCCCCTGGGCAACAAGCATGGCATGGGCAATGACAGTAACAGTAGTGGGACAACTTTCAGGGACCCAAGCAGCCCACACTGATGTTGGCAGTGGCTGCAATGTGTTGGGTGGGCCATTCCTCTAACCTATAGGTGGCGCATGTGGGTGGGTGCCAGCTACGGGGGTAGTGGCAGGTTGAGCGGGTCTGATTTCAAACCTTGGGAGGAGTGCTCAGGTGCCACTGGTAGTAAATTGGGCTGAGTGATTCCCCAAGCCCCTAGACAGTGTGTGAGGGTAATTGCAAGACCCCTGGATAGTATGCTCAGGTACTGGAGGCAGTGGAGCAAAGCTGGACAGACCTGCCTTCAGGCTCCCTCATGGTCCATGCAGGTGCTCCTTGTGCTAGGAATGGGGCGATCCCCAGGAAACCAGTGGAATGCTTAGGTAGGGGTGGCCACAGCTGCACTGCAGCCCTGCTACTAGATATAGGAGGGATGTTATCCCTGGGTACATCCATAGACAGGCAGCTGCTCCTCAGCCCTGTAGTAGCCTGCAGTCTTGGTGTTGCACAGGCAGTGGAATTTGTCCTTAGGACATGTGAAATGTAATGGCTGCCATTCTGCTGGCGGTAGGAGGAAATGAGATTGCTGCCCATGGCTCCTTCCTTGACCCTGGCAGCAGGGCAGGATGTAGGCTGCCAGGGGCTGTGCTTTCAAAATGGTGCTGTGCTGTAGCAGCTCAGGACTTATGAGTTTGTGAGATCCAGTGTGAGCTCTCTCTTTGGAGCAAAGCTTTTTCCCAGTCTCCAGGCAGTTCCCTAGAGGCTCAAGAGGGTTGACGGGCTCTCCAACAGTGTATATTATAGGAGTTCATGCAGGAACATGGATTGCTGAGGGATTTTCACTTACTTTTCCCCCTTATTAGGGAGCCACTTCAGATGCCCAGTGGATCCTGGTCAAACAGGCTGCCTTGTTTCCATCTCCTTTCTTGCTGTTAGGACTTCCCATCATTTTGTTGTTTTCCAGTGTTCTCTCTTAGATGGTCTATTTGAAGTGTGAAGATCTACTTGCTATTTTGGTTCCCCTCTATACAAGAGGTGAATACCAGATCCATCTAGTCAGCCATCTTGAAGCCCTTCCTAAATAAACAATTCTTATTCCAAGTCCTACAGATACTGAAACAAAAGATGCAGAGAAAAGATACAAGGGTTGTATATCTAGGTGTTTTATTCTCTTTGTAGCAATTGCGAACAGGAGTTCACTCATGATTTGGCTCTGTTTGTCTGTCATTGACGTATAGGAATACTTGTGATTTTTGCACATTGATTTTGTATCCTGAGAGGTTGCTGACATTGCTGATCAGCTTAAGATTTGGGGCCGAGATGATGGGGTTTTCTAAATGTACAATCATGTCATCTGCAAACACAGACAATTTGACTTCCTCTTTTGCTATTTGAATGCCCTTTCTTTCTCTTGCCTGATTGCCCCGACCAGAACTGCCAATACTATGCTGAATAGGAGTAGTAAGAGGACATTCTTGTCTTGTGCTGGTTTTCAAAGAGCATGCTTCCAGTTTTTGCCCCTTCAGTATGGCATTGGCTGTGGGTTTATCATAAATAGCTATTATTATTTTGAGATACCTTCCATCAATACCAAGTTTATTGAGAGTTTTTAGCATGAAGTGCTGTTGAATTTTGTCGAAGGTCTTTTCTGCATCTATTGAGATAATCATGTGTTTTTTGTCATTGATTCTGTTTATGTGATGGCTTATGTTTATTTATTTGCATATGTCAACCAGCCTTGCATCCCAGGGATGATACTGACTTGATCGTGGTGAATAAGCTTTTTGATGTGCTGCTGGATTCAGTTTGCCAGTATTTTATTGAGGATTTTTGCATCGATGTTCATCAGGGATATTGGCCTGAAATTTTCTTTTCTTGTTGAGTCTCTGTGAGGTTTTGGTATCAGGGTAATGCTGACCTCATAAAATGAGTTAGGGAGAATTCCTTCTTTTTCTATTGTTTGGAATAGTTTCAGAAGGAATGATACCAGCTCTTTGTTCCTCTTTGTACCTCTGGTAGAATTCAGCCATAAATCCGTCTGGTCCTGAACTTTTTTTGGTTGGTAGGCTATTAATCACCACCTCAATTTCAGAACTTGTTATTGGTTTATTCAGGGATTCGACTTCTTCCCAGTTTAGACTTGGGAGGGTGTATGTGTTCAGGAACTTATCCATTTCTTCTAGATTTTCTAGTTTATTTACATAGACATGTTTATAGTATTCTCTGATGATAGTTTGTACAAGGGCTGTGAAGGACCTCTTCAAGGAGAACTACAAACCACTGCTCAAGGAAATGAGAGAGGACACAAACAAATGAAAAAACATTCCACGCTCATGGATTGGAAGAATCAATATCGTGAAAATGGCCACACTGCCCAAAGTTATTTATAGATTCAATGCTATCCCATCAAGCTACCATTCGCCTTCTTCACATAATTTAAAAAAACTACTTTAAATTTCATATGGAATGAAAAAAGAGCCCGCATGGCCAAGACAATCCTAAGCAAAAAGAACAAAGCTAGAAGCATCACACTACCTGACTTCAAACAATACTACAAGGTTACAGTAACCACAATGTCATGGTACTGGTACCAAAACAGATAAATAGACAAATGGAACAAAATAGAGGCCTCAGAAATAATGCCACACATCTACAACCATCTGATCTTTGACAAACCTGACAGAAACAAGCAATGGTAAAAGGATTCCATATGTAATAAGTGGCATTGGAAAAACTGGCTAACCATATGCAGAAAACTGAAACTGGACTCCTTCCTTACAGCTTACACAAAAATTAATTCAATATGCATTAAAGACTTAAACGTAAGACCTAAAACCATCAAACCCAGGAAGAAAACCTAGGCAATACCATTCAGGACATAGGCATGGGCAAAGACTTCATGACTAAAACACAAAAAGCAACGGCAATACAAGCCAAAATTGACAAATGGGATCTAATTAAGCTAAAGAGCTTCTGCACAGCAAAAGAAACTATCATCAGAGTGAACGGGCAACCTACAGAACAGGAGAAAATTTTTGCAATCCATCCATCAGACAAAGGGTTAATATCCAGAATCTACAAAGAACTTAACAAAATTTTTTAAAAAATCAAAAAGTGGGTGAAGGATATTAAGAGACACTTCTCAAAAGAAGACATTTATGCAGCCAACAAACATATGAAAAAAAGCTCATCATTACTGGTCATTAGAGAAATGCAAATCAAAACCACAATGAGATACCATCTCACGCCAGTTAGAATGGCAATCATTAAAAAGTCAGGAAACAACAGATGCTGGAGAGGATGTAGAGAACTAGGAATGCTTTTACACTATTGGTGGAAGTGTGAATTAGTACATCCATTGTGGAAAATAGTGTGGTGATTCCTCAAGGATCTAGAACCAAAAATACCATTTGACCCAGCAATCCCATTACTGTGTATATAGCTAAAGGATTATAAGTCATTCTACTATAAAGACACATACACACATATTTATTGTGGCACTTTTCACAATAGCAAAAAGTTGGAACCAACCCAACAGTCTATCCAGTGATAGACTGGATAAAGAAAATGTGGCACATTTTCTTTCTTTCTGTAATACTATGTATTCTTTCTGGAATACTATGCAGTCATACAAAAGGATGAGTTCATGTCCTTTGCAGGTCATGGATGAAGCTGGAAACCATCATTCTCAGCAAACTAACATAAGAACAGAAAATCAAACACCACATGTTTTCACTCATAAGTGGGAGTCGAACAATGAGAACGCACGGACACAGGGAGGGGAACATCACATACTGGGGCCTGTCAGGGTTTGGGGGCTAGGGAAGGGATAGCATTAGGAGAAATAATTAATGTAGATGTTGGGTTGATGGGTGCAGAAAACCACCATGGCACGTGTATACCTATTTAACAAATCTGCATGTTCTGCACATGTACCCCAGAACTTAAATTTCAATGATAATAATAACAATAAAGAAAAGATGCAAAGGGACACTGTGTATTATTTGGGAAGTTGTACCCAAGTCAATTGGTTTTTACATAGGTCCAAAATGTGTTCCCTATTCTATATCATTTACTTTTTTGCAAACTTTCTATAAAGTTTTATTTTTAATAAATAAGTGAACTAGATATCATGTCATGTCTAGAGTCTTGATTTCCTTTTTTCAAGAAGTTCTTAAAAGTTGAGTTCAGATCCAGAGCTAGTAGAACAATACTTTCTACTTGACAAACATGAGGATCAGGCCTGAAGCAGGTGGTTTAGAAACGTTTACTCAGGTAGAATGAGCCCAGTGCCACACATAGAAACAGTCTCTCAACAACAGTTCCATTTGTGAGATATTATGCTGATGTCTATCAACCTCCTTCAACACAACCAGAAATGGTACAAGCCCAGGAAGAATGACAATGGAAAAAGCCTGCCTGAACTCTGCCTTTCTGGCAATGTCAAATAAAATTGGGAACAAGTTAAGCAATGTTCCACTTCAAATCTGCAAACTGCTGGAGTTAGACTGAACAAATGAGAAAAGATCACTTTATTTTCCCACCCAGGCCAGAGACTAGATATTTACAACAACTTATAGCTCAGGCAAAAGGAGCAATGTGAATAAGAACTTTTCCTGCAGACAGTTGATAAATCCACAGGTCTCTACAAAAAAATAGGCTCTGCCTTCACTAAGCAGCCATAACATGAAGGAGAGCAGGAAAAAAAGGAGCTGGCTTACGGTGCTGGAAATTTTACTATTCATGACAAAATTAACTAAATTTGAACAGAAGCAGGTAAAATAACAAGTTGTTAGGCAGAAATTGCTCTTGTAGTTCTATCTAAAATGGGAAGTGAGTTTGTGAAATATCTGAAAGAATCAGTATTCAGGATGCTTGCCCTGGGGATGTGGAAATGACCAGAACCATTAAAAGCACAGAAGTACTGAAGGGTTTAAAAGTTCATAAACAGAAGAAAAAAACTCTCATAGAGACTGCAGAGGCTCTGCAAAAAGCATTGAAAACTGAAAACTTTTTCTCTTTTGGGTCTCTGTCTCCACATCTGTAAAATTAAGACATTGGCCAACCTGATCCCTAGAAGCCTTCCAGCATTAAGATCATATAGTTTCTGTGAAGTACTAAAATGGGCATTATACAAAATAAGCATGATAGCATAGGTAGTAGCAACAACAGTCAATGTGCGGAGACATGGGAACTGCCAAGAAAATAACCTCTGATGCTACACAGAGGATAACCACATATAAGGAAGGCTAGTGCAACCCACCTTTAACCCATCCTCTCCAAGATAAATTTTATATAAAAGTGTTGATAAATTTACCATGTTCTGGAAACATAATGATGAATATCATGATTTTACAGCAAATGTTACCCTAAGTTCCAACTTATATGGTTTGGCTCTGGCTTTCTCTTCAACCTCACCACCCTTGCTACTCCCTCTGGGTCATGTCATCTGAGTTATCTGGCCTATTTTTGTATTTTCTGTGTGTAAAGTGCATCCCCACCTTGATGCTTTTCCCCAGGCTATTCCTTCTGTTTCTGCTGTCTTCTCTCTCATCGTTATTGTATCAGTTCCATCACATCATTTATTTGTCAGTTCAAATTTCATTTAACTAATAAGGTATCCCTGACCTCACCCACTAGTCACTTCATCCCATTGTTCTTGAATTTCTTTCAGAGTACTTACCATTCTTTGAAATTACTGATTTGCTTACACTTTTTCTGTCTTCTCAACTGGACTGTAAGTTGAGTGAGGGCCCAAATATGATTGGTTTAATGTACTCCTGGACATAGTAGATGCTGAAAATATGTTTATAAAATGAATAATTAAGTCACTAGTTAAGTATTAGCATCCTCATTTTACTGTTGAGGAAATATCAGAGAAGAGGTTTAGTAACCTGCACAAATGAACAGCTTGAATAAATGGTATAAGATTATAACTTAGGACTTTGAATAACCTACTATGATTTATTTCTAACTTTCTGGAATACTCCATGCAATTGACCCAGAAACCACCCTTCACCCTTTATATTCAGAGCTAATCTTCCCAGTCTATTGATAACCTCACTCTGCATAAAAGGGTCTATGCTCAAGCATTGTGTTGGAGTGGAGATGAGGTTCCAGGAGGTCTATCTAAGTATAATACTAAGGATAAAATTTTATTATTAATAACTATTAAAAATTATAATTTTTCTGTGGCAGTGAGAAAAGGGAAAGGGACCAAGAGATAAATGGAGGTATAATTCATTTGAGAATTGGATATACTTTGGTCTTGGCAGTCATTGGTATAATAATCACAGATTTCAAATTCCATGTTTATTGACATATTTAAATGTTTGGAATCATGGGCTCTAAAGCCTGGGTCTGAAATCCTTCTCGGCCATTCTCTGACATTGCTATGTGACCTTGTGACATGTCTGTGCATTCACTGTAAACAGGGGCTACTAACAGTACACCTGATGATGATTACATAGGTTTATAGATATAGAACTCTTATATCACAGTCTGGAACAGAGTGAACATCAAACCATTAGCTATTATTATTGTTATCATCATTAGTCTATACTTATTACTGCGAGATCTCACATTGCAAAAGATATCAGTTGTTCGATTTTTAGTTGAGCCCTACTGTATAATAATATCCTTGATGGCAACTGATTTTTCACTCATCTATTACATGTACCACCCAAATATCTGTATCTTGAAAAGGGAGACACAGCAAGATGCATGAATAGAAGGCTACACCAATTATTCCCCCTGCAAAAACACCAATTTAGCAACTATCTACACACACACACACACAAAAGCACCTTTATAAGAACCAAAAAATCAGGTAAGCACTCACAGTACCCGGTTTTAACTTCATATTGATGAAAGAGGTGTTGAAGATGGTAGGAAAGAGTCTCAAATCACCAATGCCACCCTTTCCCCATCTCCTGGCAACAGCCACACAGCACAGATAATTTATGCTCTTGGGAGAGGAAAAGTGCAGCACTGTGAGACATGACATTAAACTCAGTGCTGCCTTGTCACAGCAGAAAGCAAAACCTGGGTGACCTCAGTTTATGCCTGTCCAGAGGGATTATTTAAACCAGGCCTGTCAAGAGGGAAATTGTACATCCCAGTGGTCAGAAATTGAGTTCCAGTAAGCTTTACCACTGTGGGCTAAATTGCTCAGGGACTATAAATAAATTTGAAAGGTACCCTAGGCCACAAGGACTGCAACTTCTAGGTGAGTTCTAGTGCTGAACTGGGCTCAGAACTAGTGGACTTTAGTGGCATGGGACCTACTCAGACACCTGCCAGGGTTCCACCCACCCCCCAACCTCAGACTGCACAGCTCATAACTCCAAAAGAGATCGCTTTCTTTCACTTGAGGAGAGGAGAGAGGAGAATGATGAGGCTATTTGTCTTGCATCTTGGATACCAGCTCAGCAACAGTAGGATAAGGCAACAATCAGAGTCATGAGTCCCCCATTCCAGGCCTTAACTCCCAGATAACACTTCTAGACACATCCTAGGCCAAAAGGAAACCCACTGCCTTGGAGGGAATCACCTAGCCCTGGGATGACCCATCACCTTCTGACTAAAGACCCCTTGAACCCTGAATAACCAGCAGCAATACCTAGGTAGCACATCATGGGACTTGGGTGAGATTCTGAGACTTGCTGGCTTCAACTGAGACTCAGCACATTCCAAGGTATGTTGGCTATGGGGAGAGACTCCTTCTGCTTGAGAAAAGAGGAGGAAAAAGAAAAGGAACTTTGTCTTGCACCTTAGATACTAGCTCACTCTCAGGGTTGTGAGGACCAAAAGGGCTATTGGGGTCCCTGATTCCAGGTCTTGACACTTGGATGGCATTTCTGGACCTTCTCTGGGCCGCAGGGAAGCCCACTTCCCTGAAGAGTGAGTCCCAGACCAGGCAGCATTCACTGCAAGTTGACTGAAGAGCCCTTGGGCCTGAAGGGAACGTCACTGGTAGTCTGGCAGTACTCTCCATGGGCCTGTGGCACTGGTGGCCATGGAGTGAACCTCCTCTGCCTGTGGAAAGGGGAGGAAGAGCGGGAAGGACTGCATCTCATGGTTTGAGTGGCAGCTCATTTGCAGTAAAGTAGAACACCAGGTTTTTTACTCTAGTCCCTGGCTCCTGGATGGCACTTCTACACCCACCCAGGGCCTGACAGAGCTCATTACCCTGAAACAAAGGACACAAGCCTGGCTAGCTTCACCACTTGGTGATAGTAGAGCTCCAGTGCCTTAACAAACATACGCAAAGAACAGGTAGTGGGCTTCAGGTCTGATTCATCACAGTCAGTGGTGGTGGCCACAGGGGAACTTGTACCACCACACCCGCAGCTCCAGGCAGCTCAGAACAGGGAGAAAGACTCTGCTTGTTTGGGACAAAGTAAGGGAAGATAACTAGAGTCTTTTCCTGGTAACGTAGACATTTCTTCCAGATATTATCCAAGATAACCAAGGTAGTACCTCTATGAGTCTGCAAGAACCACAGCATTACTGAGTTTTGGTGCACCCTAATGGAGATATGGCTTAGATTGAAACAGCCAAGTCATTTTGAATACCCAAAAAGCCTGTCCCAAAAAGATGGGTAGAAAGAAGCTCAGACTGTGAAGACTACAATAAATATCTAACTCTTCAATGCCCAGACACAAGTAAACACCCACCAGCATCAAGAACACCCAGGAAAACATGACCTCACTAAATGAACTAACTAATGCACCAGGGACTAATCTTGAAGAAACAGGTATGTGACCTTTCAGAGAAAGAATTAAAAATAGCTCTTTTGAGGAAATTCAAAGAAATTCAAGATAACACAGAAAAGGAATTCAGAATTCTATCACATAAATTTAACAAAGAAATTGAAATAATTTAAAATAATAAAGCAGAAATTCTGGAGGTGAAATATATAATTGGTATAAGAAAGAATGCATCAGAGTCTTAATGGCAGAATTAATCAAGCAGAAAAAAAATTGATGAGCTTGAAGGCAGGCTATTTGAAATACAGTAGGAGAAGAAAAATAAATTTAAAAACTGAAGCATGCCTTCAGGATCTAGGAAATAATGTTAGAAAGGCAGATCTAAGACTCATAGGCCTTATAAAGGAAGTAGAGAAGAAGATTGGGATGGAAAGTTTGTTCAAAGAGACAATATCAGAAAATGTCCCAAACCTAGAGAAAGAGATCAATATTTAAGTACAGGAGGTTATAGAACAACAAGCAGATGTAACCGAAAGATGACTAGCTCCAGGCATTCAATAATCAAACTCCCAAAGATCAAGGATAAAGAAAGGATTCTAAAAGTATCAAGAGAAAAGAAACAACATATGGTAGAACTCCAATATATCTAGCAGCAGACATTTCAGTGGAAACCTTAGAGGCCAGGAGAGAGTGGCATGACATATTTAAAGTGCTGAAGAAAAAAAAAAGTATACCCTAGAATAGTGTATCTGGCAAAATACATTCTTCAAACATGAAGGAGAAATAGAGACTTTCCCAGACAAACAAAAACTGAGTGATTTTATTAACATAGGACCTGTCCAAAAAAATTCTCAAGAGAGTTCTTCAATCAGAAAGAAAATGATATTAATAAGGAAGAAGAAATCATGTGAAGATACAAAACTCACTGGCAATAGTAAGTACACAGAAAACTACAGTATATTATAGCACTGTAACTATGGTGTATAAACTACTTTTATCTTAAGAAAGACTAAATGATGAACCAATTAAAAATAATAACAACAACAGTTTTTCATGACAGTGCAATAGATATAAATAAAAACAACAAAAAGCTAAAAAGCCAAACAGGGACAAAGTTAAGGTGTACCATTTTTATTAGTTTTCTCTTTCCTTGCTTGTTTATGCAAACAGCGTTTTCAGCTTAAAATAATGAATTATAAGGTATTATTTGCAAGCCTCACAGTAATCTCTAATTAAAATTCATACAATGCATACAGAAAAAATAAAAAAGCAAGAAATAAAATCATACCACCAGAGAAAATCACTTTCACTAAAAGGAAGACAGGGAGGAATGAAAGAAAGAAAGAAGAGAAGACCACAAAAAAAGAGAAACTGAATAACAAAATGGCAGGAGTAAATCCTTACGTATCAATAATAACATTGAATGTAACTAAACTAAACTCTCCAATCAAAAGACATAAAGTGGCTGAATACATTTTTTAAAAAAGACCCAATGATTTGTTCCCTACAAGAAACATACTTCACTTATAAAGACACATATAGACTGAAAACAAAGGGATGGAAAAAGATACTCCATGTCAACTGAAACAAACAACAAAAAAGAGTAGGAGTAGCTATATTTTCATCAGAAAAAAAGTAGATTTTAAAACACAAAAAATATAAAAAGAGACAAAGAAGGTCATCATATAATGGTAAAGGGGTCAATTTAGCAAGAGAGAATATAACAATTGCAAACATATGTGCTCCCAACACTGGAGCACACAGATATATTAAAGCAAACAGTATCAGAGCAAAAAAGAGAGATTTATCCCAATACAATAATAGCTGGAGGCTTCAGCACCGGACTCTCAGCATTGAACAGATCATCCACACCCCACTCTCAGCACTGAACAGATCACCCAGACAGAAAATCAAAAAAAGAAATATCACAATTAATCTGTACTATAGACCAAATGGCCTTAATAGATATTTACACAACATTTCATCCAACAGCTGCAAAATACATATTATTTTCATTAGCACATGGATCATTCTCAAGGATAGATCATATCCTAAGTCAAAAAACAAGTCTAAAAGCATTCAAAATATTGAAATATCAAATATCTTCTCTGACCGCAATGGAATAATACTAGAAATCAATAACAGAAAGAATTTTGGTTTTTTTTTTTTTTTTTGAGATGGAGTCTCGCTCTGTCGCCCAGGCTGGAGCAGCAGTGGCCGGATCTCAGCTCACTGCAAGCTCCACCTCCCGGGTTTACGCCATTCTCCTGCCTCAGCCTCCCGAGTAGCTGGGACTACAGGCACCCGCCACCTCGCCCGGCTAGTTTTTTGTATTTTTTTTAGTAGAGACGGGGTTTCACCATGTTAGCCAGGATGGTCTCGATCTCCTGACCTCGTGATCCGCCCGTCTCCGCCGCCCAAAGTGCTGGGATTACAGGCTTGAGCCACCGAGCCCGGCCAATAACAGAAAGAATTTTAAAAATTATACAAACACATGGAAATTACACAATGTGCTCCTGAATAATCAGTAGTTCAATGAAGAAATTAAGAATGAAATTGAAAAATGTCTTCAAACAAATGATAATAGGAACACAAAATCCCAAAACCTATGGGATATAATACAAGTAGTACTAAGAGGGAAGTTTATAGTCATTAATGCCTACATCAAAGAGGGAGAAAATGTCAAATAAACAACCTATTTATTCATTAGGTTAATGAACTAGCAAAGCCAAAGCAAAGCAAACCCAAAATTAGGAGAATGAAACAAATTATAAAGGTAAGAGAAGAAATAAACAAATTTGAAATGAAGAAAAAAGCAGAAGATCAACAAACAAAAAGCTGGTGTTTTGAAAAGATAAATAAAATTGACATGTAGTCAGAATAAGAGAAAAAAAAGGAGAGATGTCCTAAATAAACAAGATCAGAGATGAAAAGAAGACATTACAACTGATACCTCAGAAATTCAGAGAATCATTGGTGGCTCCTATGAACAACTATATGCCAGTAAGTTGGAAAATTTAGAAGAAATGAATAAATTTCTAGACACTCACAAGTTACCAACATTGAACTCACAAAGAAATTCAAGACCTAAACAGATAAATAAAAAGTAATGAGGGCGATGCTGTAATAAAAAGTCTCCCAGCAAAAACATAAAAACAAAATAAAGCCCAGACCTGATCACTTCACTGATGGATGACACCAAACATTTAAAGAACTAATACCAATCCTACTCAAACTGTTCTGAGAAATAGAGTAGAGGGAATCATTTCAAATTCATTACACAAGGCCAGCATTACCCTGATAGTTAAACCATACAAAAATACATATAAAAATTAAATAAACCAGCATCTCTGATAAATATTGAGGCACAAATTATCAACAAAATGCTAGCAAACCAAATTTAACAACAGATTAAAAACTTTTTTATCATGGCCAAGTGGGTGATGCAAGGATGGCTCAACATATGCAAATCAATTAATGTCATACATTATAACAACAGAATGAAGGATAAAAACCATATGATCATTTTAATTGATGCTGAAAAAACATCTGATAAAATTGAGCATTGCTTCATCATAAAAGCCCTCAAAAATGGGTATAGAAGGAACATACCTCAATATAGTAAGAGCCATATATGACAGAAGCATAGCTAGTATCATACTGAATGATGAAAAAATAAAAGCTTTTCCTCTAAGATCAGGGACAAAGAAAGAATGCCCACTTTCACCAGAGTTATTCAACACAGGACTGGAATTTCTAGCTATAGCAATCAGACAAGAGTAAACAAAAGGGGCATCTAAATTGGAAAGTAGAAGTCAAATTATTCTTGTTTATAGATTATATAATCTTATATTTGGAAAAACCTAGGGACTCCACCAAAATGCTATTAGAACTAATAAACAAATTCAGTGAAGTTGCAGAATACAAAATCAGCATACAAAAATCAGGAGCATTTCTATATGCCAACAGCAAACAATCTGAAGAAAACAATTAAGAAAGTAATCATATTCACAATAGAAACAAACAAAGTAAGACAGGTTAGAAATTAACCAAATAATTGAAAGATCTCTACTATGAAAACTATAAAACACTGAAGCAAGACCTTGAAGAAGACACACGAAAAGATATTCCATACTCATGGGTTGGAAGAATTAATATTATTGAAATGTTCATACTACACAAAACAGTCTATAGATTTAATGCAATCTCTATCAAAGTACTATCTGTGACAATCTTCACAGAAATAGAAAACACAACCCTAAAATTTATGTAAAACCACAAAAGATGCAGAATAGTCAAAGCTAGCTTAAGCAAAAAGAACAAAACTGAAAGTGTCACATTACCTGACTTTAAGATATAGTACAGGGTTATAGTAACCAAGACAACTTGGAACTGGCAAAAAGAACAAAACTGAAAGTATCACATTACCTGACTTTAAGATATAGTACAGAGTTATAGTAACCAAGACAACTTGGAACTGGCATAAAAACAGAAACATGGATCAGTGTAACAGAATAAAGAACCCAAAGATAAACTCACACATTTACAGTGATTTTGTTTTTGACAAAGGTGCAAGAATATACACAAGGGAATGGACAGTCTCGTCAATAAATAGTGCTGGGAAAACTGGGTATCTATATGCAAAAGAATAAAATTAGACCCCTATCCCTTACCATATACAAAAATCAAATCAAGATGGATGAAAGACTTAAATCTACGATCTCCAACTATGAAACTACTTCAAGAAAATATTGGAGAAACTCTCCAAGATATTGGACTGGGCAAAGATTTATTGAGTAATACCCTACAAGCATATGCAACCAAAGCAAAAATGGACAAATGGGATCCTATTAAGTTAAAAGTCTTCTGCACAGCAAAGGAAACAATCAACAATGTAAATATATAACCCACAAAATAGGAAAAAAAAAATCTGCAAACTACCCATCTGACAACGGTTTAATAACCAGAAAATGTAAGGAACTCAAACAACTCTATAGGAAGAAATCTAATAATCCCATTAAAAAAATGGGCAAAATATCTGAATAGAGCATTTCTTAAAAGAAGGCATATAAGTGGCAAACAGGTCTATAAAAAGGTGCTGTACATCACTGATTATCAGAGAAATGTAAATCAAAACTACAGTGAAATACCTTCTCACCCCAATTAGGATGGCTTGTATCCAAAAGTCAGGCAATAACAAATACTGGTGAGGATGTAAAGAAAAGGGAATCCTCATTCACTTGGTGGTAATGTAAATCATTATAACCACTACAGCTTGGAGATTTCAAAAACTTAAAACAGAGCTTCCATATGATTCAGCAATCCCACTTCTAGGTATACACCCGAAAGAAAGGAAATCAGTATGTAAAAAAGGTATTTGCACTCTCGTGTTTATTGCAGCACTATTTACAATAGCCAAGATTTGGATGCAACCTAAGTTTCCATAAACACATGAATTGATAAAGAAAGTATGGTACATATATCCAATGGAGTACTATTCAGCCATAAAAAAGAATGAGATCCTGTCATTTGCAACAACATGGATGAAACAGGAGGCCATAATGTTAAATGAAATATGCCAGGCACAGAAGACAAACTTAGCATGTTCTCGCTTATTTGTGGGAAGTAAAAATTAAAATAATATAACTCATCAAGATAGAGAGTAGAAGGATGGTTACCAGAGGCTAAGAAGGATAGTAGAGGGTGGGAGAGAGTGGGGTAGTTAATGGTTACAAAAAAATAATAGAAAGAATGAGTAAGATCTAGCAGGTCAACAGGGCGACTGTAGTCAAAAATAATGTAATTGTACATATTAAAATAACTGAAAGAATATAATTGGATATTTTTATAACACAAAGGATAGATGCTTGAGGCAATGGATATCCCATTTAACCTGATGTGAGTCTATATACCTACTATGTATCTATAAAAATTAAAAATTAAAATACAAAATTGAACAAATTCTTCTATTTTGAGTCCATGTCTGCTTTTAACTTATCTATGTACTTCTTCCATTAGTGCAGATTTTTTCTACTTTTTAAGACTTCCAGTTCTTAACCTTTTAATTTGCTCTTTCTGATCTGCATTTGGAGGAAAACTAGAAAAGAGCTGACAAGTCCTGAGCAAAGCCCTGGGAGATGAGAAGATTTTACATATTTGCACAATTTTGATGGGTTTTGTTTGTTTGCTTGTTGCTGGTGGGGTGTATTCATCTCATATCTTATTGATTCTAAATAGTTAAACTACTATACAATATCATATATACCCACCACATAGAATGTATTTTAAAAAGTTACTATTATTGGTTTACAAACCCAGCAGGTCTTATGCTCATTTATAAAGGCATATGAAGGGTAAGACATCAGCAATAATGGAGGGCTAGATAGCTCTATGTGTCTGCCCTTCACAGAAATATGAAAATATAAATCAAAATCTGTCAGCATCACCGTCATAAATACTCTGGAACATAGTCAAATGTTTGTAGAGTACAAATTTTAACACAAATAAAGGAAGTTTAAAACTAAAGCCTTTTGCTATTTTAATATGTTCTTAACCCCATCAACCACCCTGACTTACCATCGGTCAAGGAAATGATAACATATGTTCCCCTGTGAGGTCTCTATTTATGGAGGAAGCCAAGCAGACCTTATTTTCAAATAAATGTTGTTCTCTGTTTTTACCTGTCTGGATGCTATGAGAAACCACCAGAAGGACCGAGACAAAGCACTCGATTCAGTTCCACCTAACTTGAACTCATTCTGGGTAGAAAAAGCAAGAGAAATTTCTTAAAGACATCGTAAGGCAAACAAACAGCCAGTTATCACCTGGAGTCAAACATTACAGTTGAAGCAAAAAAACAGATTGCTGAAAGGCTTATAGGAAAACCTGGGGCTTGAGAAATTAGGGTTCAATAATATCCATGTATGCTGGGGAATTTAGAAAGCCCCATGCATGACCAGAGCAGAAGGCATGCTCAGAAAATTCCTAAAAATACCCTAAGTTTTAACCTCTGGCTGATCTATAGACTCAGCACCATCAGCAAGTAAAGGCTAAGGGAGAGCTATAAACAGCCTGGTTAAGTATTAAATTAAAAAGGTGCCCCAACAGAAAACCACTTATCAAGAATTAAGTATTTTTCTCATTTTACTTTTTCTATTTTTCTTCTTTCCTTCACTGTTTCCTTTCCCAATTTCTTTCCTTGCATTCAAGGAAAAGTCCTTCAAAACACAAGCTGAACATAAGCTAAGGAAACAGAGACTTCAGAGACCACACATGCAAATACATATTTTACAAAAATAGTTTAGACAAGTCAATAAATGAATAGCTACAGCACACAGCAGACAACAAGAACAAACTCCAAGGAGGGGGAAGTATTTGATATCCAGAGTTACCACACTATAAAAACAAAACATCTAGTTTTTGGTAAAAAATAGCATCAAAGAAATAAGGAAGTATGGCCCATTTACAGGAGAAATTAACAGAAACAGTTCCTAAAGAAACACAGATGTTGGAATTACTAGACAAAAACTTCAAAACTTTTGTTTGAAACATGTTCAAAGAGTTAAATGAAACCATGAATAAAAAGTTAAACACCAAGAGAATGGCATAAGAAAAAAGAACTTCAAATTTTTAAAAGCATTAACAAAAAACTTACAGAAAATTTGAAGCTGAAAAGTACTGTAAACTGAAATGGAAAGCTGAGAACATTCTAACAGCAGATTTAAGTAGATGAAAAAAAACAACCAGTGAACTTGATAACATGTCAATTGAAATTATTCAGTCTGAGGAGCAGGGAGACAAAAAGAAAAATAATTGAACAGAGTCAAAGAAAACTTTAGTATATCAACAATTGTATAGAATTTCTTGTTACCAATGCATATCTAACATACATATAATGGGAGTCTTGGAAGAAAAAGAGAAGAGACAAAAAAGGAAAGAATATTTGGAAAAAACAATGAATAAAAACTTTCCAAACTTAATAAAAGGTATAAAACTACATATTCAAGAAGCTGAATGAACTCCAAGCAGAATAAACTCTAAGAGGTCCATACTGAAACACATTATAACTGTTGAAAGACAAAGAGAATCCTGGAAACTGCAAGAGGGAAGCAATTCATTTCATGCAAGGGGTCCTTGATTAGATTTACATCTGATTTCTCTTTGGAAACCATGGAGACCAGAGACATTAGGATAACATGTTGAAGGTGCTGAAACTGAAAAAAAAACCATATCAATCACAAATTTTATATTCAGTAAAACTGTCCTTCAAAAATGAAAAAGAAAATTAAGACATTCCCAAATAAACCTTAATTGAGTTTGTTGATAGCAGACTTTCCCTTTGAGTAGTGATAAAAGGGATCCTTCTGGCTGAAATTAAAGAAGTATTAGACAGTAATTTGAAGCCATATGAATAAATAAAAAACTTAGGTAAAGGTAAATACATAGATAAACATTAAAGTCACTAACATTGCATTTTTGTTATGTAACTTCTCTTTTTGTTCTCTACAAAATTTAAAAG
The DNA here is from genome assembly GCF_002776525.5 of Piliocolobus tephrosceles. Classification (NCBI taxonomy): domain Eukaryota; kingdom Metazoa; phylum Chordata; class Mammalia; order Primates; family Cercopithecidae; genus Piliocolobus; species Piliocolobus tephrosceles. Next base: position 121,009,482 of record NC_045439.1, read on the forward strand.
AAAAATGAATAAAACAATAATTAGATATTTATTTTACTTGACTAGAAGAAGGAAGGAAATAATAAAGATTAAAATAGTGGTACGGGAAATAGAGAATAGAAAACAAAAGAGAGCATTAATGGCATCAAAACCTGTTCTTTGTAAAGATTGACAAGATGAACAAAACTTTAGCTAGACTAAATAAAAACAAGAAGGAGTACTCAAATAAAGTCAGAAATGAAAGTAGGGACAGATCCTGCCTAGTATTCAAGTAACTTTCTAATGACCACTGAAGTCCCACAAGAAAAAATATTCTTACTCTTCCAAGTTCTTAGGGAAGTAATAGGCCTCGTAAATTCTTAAGGCTATGCTGGGTAAAATGGCACCCATTGTGTCTCTGCTCAAGGGATCAGTCTAATGAAGCAACAGGTAATCTTGCACTGGAGAAACAGCAAGAGATTAGGTGAAAATACTTGCAACAAACACAACTTCCCCTGTATGATAAACTCATTGTTCATCAATATCCACATGCATGGGGAAGGTATCCTTCTGTCACTTGAACTCATGCATGGCCTTGTGACTTGCTTGGGCCATTAAAAAGTGAGAAGAATAATGTGGGTCTCTTCCAAGCAGAAATTTTTAAAGCCATTGTGTATTTCCCTATGTATTGTTTATATTTTTATTTTCTGTATATTAGGTTTTGATATCTTAAAAGCCTTTCTGGCTGGAAAGTCTGCTTCTCCCAGGGCTAGTCCATCCTTAGAGACAGCAAAGGGCTTATCTGGGAGCATGCCTTCAACATGCAACCTAACCAATCCAGACACATACCTCCTTTATCTGTTCCGTACACCTCAAGGGGCAATATTCCTCTACCTTAACCATCCCAGGGCTAGGTTCCAGGCAACTAGGGACAATTCTTATAGTTTAGAGCTCACTGGATTTTTTTTTTTTTTAATTAGCCAGTCCTAAGCTGTCTACCCTGTCCTGCCTTGCTGTTCCTCTAAAAGAACAATAAAGACTGTGTCCTATTCCTTCCCCTCACGCCTATCCCTTCTGCCTCCAGACTGACCCTGGTATTTTCACATGTGGCCCTGGGTGGTATGCCATGCCTCCTGTTGCTAGGACCTGTGAGTATAATAAACTTTGTTCTCCTCAGCCTATCTGGCATCTTCTCTCATGGTCCCACCTGACTAACCATCACAGAAAAGAACACAGAACACACTGTATATTTTCTTTTCCCTGTCCTTATTATGGAAACATGTGTTGAGATGGAGCTTCTGTTAGCCTGCAACTCTGATTACAATGGGCAGATACCCTGTCAACCCATAATGAACCAACCAGCAGTGTGAGCAAGAAATAAACTTGGTTGTTTCAAGCCTCTGAGATTTTGGAATTTCTCGTTACCATTGCATATCCAAGCCTCCTTTTGCCTAAGACTTAAAATATGAAGAGCGAAGGCCACATACTTCTTCTAAAAATTAGTTTTGAGGACTAAAGAGTAAATATTACTGGAATAATTAACTTAATTTCAGGATGTATTATAAATAACAGTAGACATTTTCCAAAGAGTGAGCTAAGAAAGATGAGACAAAAGTTAAACCACTCAAGAGGGAAGAAGAAAAACTGAAGATTATCAAGTAGCTAAGGGATTGAAAAAAGAAGATATCCAGAGCAAATTTTAACACATTTAAATATTTTTCTGAGGAACTTCCTTGGGGAAAAAAACAAATATAACTCTTCCTATCAAAGTTAAAACAGTATTTTCTCCATTATTGAATTTTCATTTTTCCCCATTGGAATTTAAATTATCTCTAAGTTAATTTTCTTATATTTTTCAAAAATGAGTTTTTTTCTATTTTGAGAAAATTTCTAGCTACATGATTTGGAAGAAAACATTACTCATTTAAGTAGGACTTTAGGGTCAAATGGTACATCATTAGTTTCAATATTATTAGAGCAAATATCCGGCAAAATTGCACAGTAGGAAAACTGTGTTCTTATCACATAAACTTGCTCCTAATCTCTCATTTCAGTGCTCATATGTATGGCTGTTACTTCAAAGAGAGTCATATTCATTTTGTGACCTACTTTGATATTATTTTCCTATTACTTTTAAATTATGCCACTTGCTTTTTTTATGTAGCATTATAATTTGCCTTCATTACCTGTGGAAAAAGTCATGGCATATTTAAACAGTTTATTCCTCCTATAATCTTAACTAACAGTGAATCACCATAACCCACTGCCACAAACGTGCAGCTATCACCCTCTTTAATAGCCTCTATGTAATTAAGTCCTCATCAAAATGACCAAATATTTTATCTCTCATAAGGAGACATTCTTACTTTACTCCCAACTCATACTTTTTTCTCCAGCTCTCTAATTAAATTTCCTTTTGTCTATATCTTCTATTGAGCCATCCCCTAAAATTCACAAACCACGTGTCACAAAATGTTAGATAGTTCAGCTTCCATGCTTTTTTTTTTTTTTTTAATTTCAATCATTTTGGGGAAACAGGTGGTTTTTGGTTAGATGGATAAGTTCTGTAGCAGTGATTTCTGAGATTTTGGTGCCACCATCACCCAAGCAGTGCATACTGCACCCAATGTGTAATCTTTTATCTTTCAGCCCTTTCCCACCTTTCCCTCTGAGTCCCCAGAGCCCATTATATCATTCTTATGTCTTTGTGTCCTCAGAGCTTGGCTCCCAATTATAAATGAGAGCATACAACATTTGGTTTTCCATTCCTGAGTTACTTCACTTAGAATAATGGTCTCTGGGGGGGCACCCAAGATGGCCAAATAGGAACAGCTCCAGCCTCCAGCTCCCAGCGTGAGCGACACAAAAGACGGGTGATTTGTGCATTTTCAACTGAGGTACCGGGTTCATCTCACTGGGGTGTGTGGCACAGTCAATGCTGATCTGCTGGTGCAGCCACACCAGCGAGAGCTGAAGCAAGGCAAGGCATCCCCTCACCTGGGAAACACAAGAGGGAAGGGAATTCCTTTTCCTAGCCAAGGGAAATTGAGACACACAACACCTGGAAAATCGGGTAACTCCCACCCTAATACTGCGTTTTACCAAAGGTCTTAGCAAACAGCACACCAGGAGATTATATCCCACACCTTCCCTGGAGGGTCCCACGCCCACGAAGCCTCCCTCATTGCTAGCACAGCAGTCTGAGATCTAACCACATGGCAGCAGCGAGGCTGGGGGAGGGGCGCCTGCCATTGCTGAGGCTTAAGTAGGTAAACAAAGCCACCAGGAAGCTCAAATTGGGTGGAGCCCACAGCAGCTCAAGGAGGCCTGCCTGCCTCTGTAGACTCCACCTCTGGAGACAGGGCATAGCTCAACAAAAAGCAGCAGAAACCTCTGCAGATGTAAAAGTCTCTGTCTGACAGCTTTGAAGAGAGCAGTGGTTCTCCCAGCACAGAGGTTGAGATCTAAGAAGGGACAGACTGCCTGCTCAAGTGGGTCCCTGACCCCTGAGTAGCCTAACTGGGAGGCATCCCCCACTAGGTGCAGATCAACACCTCACACCTCACACAGCTGGGTACATCCCTGAGAAAAAGCTTCCAGAGCAAGAATCAGACAGCAACACTCTCGCTGTTCAGCAATATTCAATCTTCTACAGCATCTGCTGCTGATACCCAGGCAAACAGGGTCTGGAGTGAACCTCAAGCAAACTCCAAAAGACCTGCAGCTGAGGGTCCTGACTGTTAGAAGGAAAACTAACAAACAGAAAGGACATCCACACCAAAATCCCATCAGTACATCACCATCATCAAAGACCAAAGGCAGAGAAAACCACAAAGATGGGGAAAAAGCAGTGCAGAAAAGCTGGAAATTCAAAAAATCAGAGTGCATCTCCCCCTCCAAAAGAATGCAGTTCATTGCCACAACAGAACAAAGTCAGACGGAGAATGACTTTGATGAGTTGAGAGAAGAAGGCTTCAGTCAATCAAACTTCTCAGAGCTAAAGGAGGAACTACGTAACCAACGCAAAGAAGCTAAAAACCTTGAAAAAAGAATGGATGAATGGATAACTAGAATAATCAATGCAGAAAAGACCTTAAAAGAACTGACAGAGATGAAAACCATGGCACAAGAACTACGTGACAAATGCACAAGCTTCAGTAACTGACTCGATCAACTGGAAGAAAGAGTATCAGTGATTGAAGATCAAATGGAGGAAATGAAGTGAGAAGTGTAGAGAAAAAAAGAGTAAAAAGAAATGAACAAAGCCTCCAAGAAATATAGGATTATGAAAAGATCAAATCTACATCTGATTGGTGTGCCTGAAAGTGAGGGGAAAAATGGAACCAAGTTGGAAAACACACTGCAGGATATCATCTAGGAGAACTTCCCCAACCTAGTAAGGCAGGCCAACATTCAAATTCAGGAAATACAGAGAATGCCACAAAGATACTCCTCGAGAAGAGCAACTCCAAGACACATAATTGCCAGATTCACCAAAGTTGAAATGAAGGAAAAAATGTTAAGGGCAGCCAGAGAAAAAAGTCGGGTTACCCACAAAGGGAAGCCCATCAGACTAACAGCAGATCTCTCAGCAGAAACTCTCCAAGCCAGAAGAGAGTGGGGGCCAATATTCAACATTCTTAAAGAAAAGAATATTCAACCAAGAATTTCATATCCAGCCAAACTAAGTTGCATCAGTGAAGGAAAAATAAAATCCTTTACAGACAAGCAAATGCTTAGAGATTTTTTCACCACCAGGCCTGCCCTACAAGAGATCCTAAAGGAAGCACTAAACATGGAAAGGAACAACAGGTACCAGCCATTGAAAAAACATGCCAAAATGTAAAGTCTATCGATGCTAGGAAGAAACTGCATCAACTAACGAGCAAAATAACCAGCTAATATCATAATGACAGGATCAAGTTCACACATAACAATATTAACCTTAAATGTAAAAGGACTAAATGGTCCAATTAAAAGACACAGACTGGCAAATTGGATAAAGAGTCAAGACCCATCAGTCTGCCGTATTCAGGAGACTGATCTCACATGCAGAGACACACATAGGCTTAAAATAAAGGGATGGAGGAAGATGTACCAAGCAAATGGAAAACAAAAAAAAAATAGCAGGGGTTGCAATCCTAGTCTCTGATAAAACAGACTTTAAACCATCAAAGATCAAAAGAGACAAAGAAGGCCATTACATAATGGTAAAGGGATCAATTCATCAGGAAGAGCTAACTGTCCTAAATATATATGCACCCAATACAGGAGCACCCAGATTCATAAAACAAGTCCTTAGAGACTTACAAAGAGACTTAGACTCCCATACAATAATAATGGGAGACTTTAATACCCCACTGTCAACATTACACAGATCAACAAAGCAGAAAGTTAACAAGGATATCCAGGATTGAACTCAACTCTGCATCAAGTGGACCTCATAGACATCTACAGAACTCTCCACCCCAAATCAACAGAATATACATTCTTCTCAGCACCACATTGCACTTATTCCCATATTGACCACAAAGTTGGAAGTAAAGCACTCCTAAGCAAATGTAAAAGAACAGAAATTATAACAAACTGTCTCTCAGACCACAATGCAATCAAACTAGAACCCAGGACTAAGAAACTCAATCAAAGCCACTCAACTACATGGAAACTGAATAACCTGCTCCTGAATGACTACCGGGTACATAACGAAATGAAGGCAGAAATAAAGATGTTCTTTGAAACCAATGAGTACAAAGATACAACATACCAGAATCTCTGGGACACATTTAAAGCAGTGTGTAGAGGGAAATTTATAGCACTCAATGCCCACAAGAGAAAGCAGGAAAGATCTAAAATTGACACCCTAACATCACAATTAAAAGAACTAGAGAAGCAAGAGCAAACATATTCAAAAGCTAGCAGAAGGCAAGAAATAACTAAGATCAGAGCAGAACTGAAGGAGATAGAGACACAAAAAACCCTCCAAAAAATCAATGAATCCAGGAGCTGGTTTTTTGAAAAGATCGACAAAATTGATAAACCCCCTAGCAAGACTAATAAAGAAGAAAAGAGAGAAGAATCAAATAGATGCAATAAAAAATGATAAAGGGGATATCACCACTGACCCCACAGAAATACAAACTACTATCACAGAATACTATAAACACCTCTATGCAAATAAACTAGAAAACCTAGAAGAAATGGATAATTTCCTGACCACTTACACTCTACCAAGATTAAACCAGGAAGAAATTGAATCCCTGAATAGACCAATAGCAGGCTCTGAAATTGAGGCAATAATTAATAGCCTACCAACCAAAAAAGTTCAGGACCAGATGGATTCACAGCCGAATTCTACCAGAGGTACAAGAAAGAGCTGGTACCATTCCTTCTGAAACTATTCCAATCAATAGAAAAAGAGGGAATCCTCCCTAACTCATTTTATGAGGCCAATATCATCCTGATACCAAAGCCTGGCAGAGACACAACAAAAAAAGAGAATTTTAGACCAATCTCCATGATGAACATTGATGCAAAATCCTCAATAAAATACTGGCAAACTGAATCCAGCAGCACGTCAAAAAGCTTATCCACCATGATCAAGTGGGCTTCATCCCGGGGATGCAAGGCTGGTTCAACATACACAATTCAATAAAAGTAATCTAGCATATAAACAGAACCAAAGACAAGAACCACATGATTATCTCAATAGATGCAGAAAAAGCCTTTGACAAAATTCAACAGCCCTTCATGATAAAAACTCTCAATAAATTCGGTATTGATGAAATGTATCTCAAAATAATAAGAGCTATTTAGGACAAACCCACAGCCAATGGGCAAAAACTGGAAGCATTCTCTTTGAAAACTGGCACAAGACAGGGCTGCCCTCTCTCACCACTCCTATTCAACATAATGTTGGAAGTTCTGGCTAGGGCAATCAGGCAAGAGAAAGAAATAAAGGGTATTCAGTTAGGAAAAGAAGAAGTCAAATTGTCCCTGTTTGCAGATGACATGATTGTATATTTAGAAAACCCCATTGTCTCAGCCCAAAATCTCCTTAAGCTGATAAGCAACTTCAGCAAAGTCTCAGGATACAAAATCAATGTGCAAAAATCACAAGCATTCTTATACACCAGTAAGAGACAAACAGAGAGCCAAATCATGAATGAACTCCCATTCATAATAGCTTCAAAGAGAATAAAATACCTAGGAATCCAACTTACAAGGGATGTAAAGGACCTCTTCAAGGAGAACTACAAACCACTGCTCAGTGAAATAAAAGAGGACACAAACAAATGGAAGAACATACCATGCTCATGGATAGGAAGAATCAATACTGTGAAAATGGCCATACTGCCCAAGGTAATTTATAGATTCAGTGCCATCACCATTAAGCTACCAATGACTTTCTTCACAGAAATTGGAAAAAACCTGCTTTAAAGTTCATATGGAACCAAAAAAGATCCTGCATTTCCAAAACAATCCTAAGCCAAAAGAACAAAGCTGGAGGCATCACGATACCTGACTTCAAACTATACTACAAGGCTACAGAAACCAAAAAAGCATGGTGCTGGTCCAAAACAGAGATATAGACCAGTGGAACAGAACAGAGCCCTCAGAAATAATACTACACATCTACAGCCATCTGATCGTGGACAAACCTGAGAAAAACAAGAAATGGGGAAAGGATTCCCTATTTAATAAATGGTGCTGGGAAAATTGTCTAGCCATAAGTAGAAAGCTTAAACTGGATCCTTTCCTTACTCCTTATTCGAAAATTAATTCAAGATGGATTAGAGACTTAAATGTTAGACCTAAAACCATAAAACCCTAGAAGAAAACCTAGGTAATACTATTCAGGACATAGGCATGGGCAGGGACTTCATGTCTAAAATACCAAAAGCAATGGCAACAGAAGCCAAAATGGACAAATGGGATCTAATTAAACTAAAGAGATTCTGCACAGCAAAAGAAACTACCATCAGAGTGAACAGGCAACCTACAGAATGGGAGAAAATTTTTGCAATCTACTCATCTGACAAAGGGCTAATATCCAGAACCTACAAAGAACTCAAACAAATTTACAAGAATAAAACAAACAACCCCATCAAAAAGTGGGCAAAGGATATGAACAGACACTTCTCAAAAGAAGACATTCATACAGCCAACAGACACATGAAAAAATGCTCATCATTTCTCACCATCAGAAAAATGCAAATCAAAACCACAATGAGATACCATCTCTCACCAGTTAGAATGGCAATCCTTAAAAAATCAGGAAACAACAGGTGCTGGAGAGGATGTGGAGAAATAGGAACACTTTTACACTGTTGGTGGGACTGTAAACTAGTTCAACCATTGTGGAAAACAGTGTGGCGAGTCCTCAAGGATCTAGAACTAGAAATACCATTTAACCCAGCAATCCCATTACTGGGTATATACCTAAAGGATTGTAAATCATGCTGCTATAAAGACACATGCACACGTATGTTTATTGCAGCACTATTCACAATAGCAATGACTTGGAATCAACCCAAATGTCCATCAGTGACAGACTGGATTAAGAAAATGTGGCACATATACACCATGGAATACTATGCAGCCATAAAAAGGATGAGTTCGTGTCCTTTGTAGGGACCTGGATGCAGCTGGAAACCATCATTCTCAGCAAACTATCGCAAGAACAGAAAACCAAACACCACATATTCTCACTCGTAGGTGGGAATTGAACAATGAGATCACTTGGACACAGGAAGGGGAACATCACACACTGGGACATATTGTAGGGAGGGGGTGGGGGGAGGGATAGCATTAGGAGATATACCTAATGTAAATGATGAGTTAATGGGTGCAACACACCAACATGGCACATGTATACATATGCAGCAAACTTGCACATTGTGCACATGTACCCTAGAACTTAAAGAATAAAAAAAAGAAGAAGAAGAATGGTCTCCAACTCCATTCAGGTTCCTGGGAATGCCATTATTTCATTCCATTTTATGGCTGAATAGTATTCCATGGTGTATGTATGTGTATATATATATATACCACATTTTATTTATTTATTTATTTATTTATTTATTCACTCATTGGTTGATGGATATTTAGGCTGGCTCCATATTTTTGCAATCATGAATTGTGTTACTATAAACATGCATATGCAAGAGTCTTCTCCACATAATGACTTCTTTTCCTCTTGGTAGATTCCTAGTGTGGGATTGATGGATCAAATTGTAGTTGTACTTTTAGTTCTTTAAGGCATCTCCATACTGTTTTCCATGGTGGTTGTATAAGTTTACATTGCCACCAGCATTGTAAAAGTGCTCCCTTTTCACCACATCCACACCAACATCTCTTATTTTTGATCTTCTAATAATTACCACTTCTGCAGGAATAAGGTAGTATCACATTGTGGTTTTAATTTGCATTTCCCTGATAATTAGTGATGTTGAGCATGTTTTCATATGTTTATTGGCCATTTGTATATCTTGTTTTGATAATTGTCTATTCATGTCCTTAGCCCACTTTTTGATGGACTTTTTAATCAATATCCTATATATTTTTAAATTTATTTAAGTTGGTTTATACCTTTCTCTGGTACCTTGTCGAATAGCTTAATAATCAATCTTCTGAATTCTTTACCTGGAAACTCAGAAATTTTTTCTTGGTTTAGATCCATTGCTGGAGAACTAGTGTGATTTTTCAGGGGTGTTGTAGAGTCATGTTTTGTCATATTACCGGAATTACTTTTCTGATTTCTTCTCATTTGCACAGACCAGTTCAGTGGAAAGATCTGGAACTCAATGACTGCTGTTCAGATTCTTTTGTCCCACGGGGTGATCCTTTGATTTGGTGTTCTTTCCCTTCCTCTAGGGATGGGGCTTCCTGAGAGCCAGACTTCAGTGACTGTTATTGCTCTTCTGGTCTAGCCACCCAGCTGGGCTATTGGGCTTTGAGCTGGTGCTGGGGAACGGCTACAAAGAGTCCTGTGATTTTATCTGTTTTCAGGTCTCCCAGTTGTGGATGCCAGCACCTGCTTCTGCAGAGGTGGCAGGTGAGTAAAGTGGACTGTCTGGGAGTTCCTGGTTGTAGTTTGGTTTAATGTGCTGGTTTTCTCAAATGCTGGTAATGCTAGCAGTGAATTCATCACGTGAACAGACTCAAGACCTCTGAGTAGCCCCAGTGTTGTTTTTTTCTTCTTTGAAGCAGGGTTGTTCTGTTCTGAGTTGCTGTAATGACTAGAATTTGTTGGCCTTCAGCCAGAAGGTGGTTTTTCCCACAGAAGTGGAAGAAGATATAATATTTCCTACATTGGCCAGGATAAGTATTTGTTTTCTCAGGTGGTGGGCAGAGCCATAGAGCTCCCAAGAATTTATGTCTGTTGTCTTCAGCTGCTAGGAAGGTAGAGAAAAACTATCAGGTGGGGGCAGGGTTAGGTGGGTCTGAGCTCAGACTCTCCTTGGCTGGGGCTTGCTGCAGCCACTGTTGGGGATGAAGAGGTAGTTCTCAGGCCAATGGAGTTGTGTTTCCTGGAAAATTATGGCTCCCTCTACTGCATCATACAGGTCGTCAGGGAATTGAGGGAAAGCCAGAAGTGACAGGCTTCACCCAGCTCTCAGACAGCCAGCAAGGCCTGTCTCATTTCCCCAGTGCCCAACATGACAGGCTTCACCCAGCTCTCAGACAGCCAGCAAGGCCTGTCTCATTTCCCCAGTGCCCAACAGCAGCACTGAGTTTATTTATATATTTATTTATTTATTTATTTATTTATTTATTTATTTATTTATTTATTATACTTTAAGTTCTAGGGTACATGTGCACAATGTGCAGGTTTGTTACATATGTATACTTGTGCCATGTTGGTGTGCTGCACCCATCAACTCGTCAGCACCCATCAATTCATCATTTATATCATGTATAACTCCCCAATGCAATCCCTCCCCCCTCCCCCCTCCCCATGATAGGCCCCAGTGTGTGATGTTCCCCTTCCCGAGTCCAAGTGATCTCATTGTTCAGTTCCCCCCTGTGAGTGAGAACATGCGGTGTTTGGTTTTCTCTTCTTGTGATAGTTTGCTAAGAATGATGGTTTCCAGCTGCATCCATGTCCCTACAAAGGATGCAAACTCATCCTTTTTTATGGCTGCATAGTATTCCATGGTGTATATGTGCCACATTTTCTTAATCCAGTCTGTCACAGATGGACATTTGGGTTGATTCCAAGTCTTTGCTATTGTGAATAGTGCCGCAATAAACATACGTGTGCATGTGTCTTTGTAGTAGAATAATTTATAATCCTTTGGGTATATACCCAGTAGTAGCATGGCTGGGTCATATGATACATCTAGTTCTAGATCCTTGAGGAACTGCCATACTGTTTGTGATCTTTGACAAACCTGAGAGAAACAAGAAATGGGGAAAGGATTCCCTATTTAATAAATTGTGCTGGGAAAATTGGCTAGCCATAAGTAGAAAGCTTAAACTGGATCCTTTCCTTACTCCTTATACGAAGATTAATTGAAGATAGATTAGAGACTTAAATGTTAGACCTATTACCATAAAAACCCTAGAAGAAAATCTAGGTAGTACCATTCAGGACATAGGCATGGGCAAGGACTTCACAACTAAAACACCAAAAGCAACGGCAGCAAAAGCCAAAATTGACAAATGGGATCTAATTAAACTAAAGAGATTCTGCACAGCAAAAGAAACTACCATCAGAGTGAACAGGCAACCTACAGAATGGGAGCAGCACTGAGTTTATATCCAAGCAGCTGGGAGCAGGTCTGAGATCTTGTCTCAGGCTATGAGCCTCCCTGCTGAGAAAACAAGTAGGGCTCTCAGGCCTTACTCCTCCCTGCCTGCCTGTACCATTGACTGTAGCTTCTACTCCTGTATCTGCACTTCCAATTTGCCCTCCCAGATTCTGCTCAGGAAAGTTCATGCACCGTCAAAATTATTACAAAATTCAGTTGGAAGATTCCTTCATCCTGTGGCCCTCTCTGCTATTCCACTGGCTGCCTTCCCCAAGGACCCCTGTGTGATAAAGCCAGGAATGACTTCTCTGGGTTTGAACTAGGAACTGGAAGTGCCTACAGTGATCTTCCTGCCTTTTCTTCTATTTTTATATTTCACTTGCCCCCCTACATCTGTTTCAGCTCTAGGTAAGGTTAAATCCTTCTCCCCAATCTGGATTTTCAGGTTCCCCAGTGGGGATGTGTCTTCAGAGACAGATTTTCTCTCTCACACACTTTGGGAATTCAGTTTTTGAGCTCTCTTGCAGAGTTTGCAGTGGCAATTGCTTCTTTCAAAGGCACTGTGAATTCTTTCCGTTTTCCTGGTATGTTCTTGCACTGGTTCTTGGAACAAAAGTGTGAGTCTCCACATGCTGTTCTGTCCATCCAAGTGGGAGTTGTGTGTTAGTCCTATCTCCTGTCTGACATTTTTCCATTAGTTTCCATGCTTACATTTTTTAATCATTGATTTCAAAAGTAATGTGTGCTTGTAATAGAATATTTGGGACACAGAACCTGCCAAAGAAGTCATAAAAAATAACCATAATGCTACCTAGAGATGCTTTCTAGTTTTTTTCCCTGTGGCTACGTGTGTGTGTGTGTGTGTGTGTGTGTGTGTGTGTGTAAAATCTGGATCATGCTGCATATATAACTTTATATTCTATTTTTTTGATGTTGAAATCATTGTCATATAAAATATTCAAGAATTCTCTTTTAAATGCCATTTATATACATCTCCTACACATTTGGCTGCTGTCTGAGACGGTTTAAGATTCTTAACTGCTCACCCTTTATGTGTATCAAAGACCCAGGCCCCTTATGAAATCAGCCAAGCCCCTATGGATGGATGTCTTGGCTTTTTTCCTACAATGCTTTCTCTTTAGGTTTGCTCCTGGAATATCTCTGTACTTGCTCCTCACCAGGAATTCTGAAGTCCATCCTGTCTCAACTTGGATCTAGTATCCTGTTATTCTAATTCTCTGGACAGGATCATGAAACCATAAATAGTGCAAGAATATATTATTAACATAATAGAGTGTAATAAGACTGAGCTTTTACTACAACTTCTATGGGACTGAATCAAGATTTCTTACTTAGAAAAGATTGAACATAATTTGAATATACACTATAAATTCTTATCTTTTTCTTTAAATAAGATTCATAAGTAACATCTTTGCATTCTCACTTTTTACATACATATCTTTCTAAAATTATTTATTTTTAATTGACAAAATTTGGATATATCTATGGTCTATAACATGATGTTTTAATACACGTATACATGGGAAATGACTAAGTCAAGTTTATTAACAAATCCATCAGTCTCATAATCTGAAGTTCCTGACCTTTCTCACTTCATTTAAAAAAAAAAAAAAAAAAAAAAAAAAAACATTTATTTTAGGTTCAGGAATACATATGCAGGTTTGTTATATAGGTAAACTCACAGGAGTTTTTGTACAGATTATTTTGTCACCCAGATACTAAGCCTAGTACCAAATAGCTATTTTTTCTGATCCTCTCCCTCATCTCAACCTCTACCCTCAAGTAGGCCCTGGTGTCTGTTGTTCCCCACTTTGTGTCCATGTGTTTTCATCCTTTAGCTCCCAGTTATAAGTGAGAACATGCAGTATTTGGTTTTCTGTTCCTGTGTTAGTTTGCCAAAAGTAATGACCTCCAGCTCCACCCATGTTCACACGAAAGACATGATTTTATTCTTTTTATGGCTGCATTTTATTCCATGGTGTATATGTACCACATTACCTTTATACAATCTATTGTTATGGGTACTTAGGTTGATTTCATGTCTTTTCTATTGAAAATAGTGCTGCATTGAATACAGTACACCTGTATTTATGATAGAATGATTTATATTCCTTTGGGTATATACCCAGCAATGGGATTTCTGGTTTGAACAGTATTTTGGGCTCTTTTTTTGGTTCCATATAAATTTTAAAATAGTTTTTTTCTAGTTCTGAGAAGAATGACATTGGTAGTCTGATAGGAATTGCATTTAAACTATGCATTGCTTTGAATAGTATGGCCATTTTAATTGTTTCTTTCTATCCATGAGCATAAAATGTTTTTTTTCCATTTGTTTATATCATCTTTAATTTCTTTGAGCAATGTTTTGTTATTTCTCATAGTGGAGATTTTCCACCTCCCTGATTAGGTGTATTCCTTGGTATTCTACTCTTTTTGTGGCAGTTGTGAATGAAATTGTGTTCCTGATTTGGCTGTTTGCTTGGGTGGTGTTGTTGTATAGGAAGGTTAGTCATTTTTGTACACTGATTTTTGTATCCTGAGACTTTGCTGAAGTTGATTCTCAGCTTAAAGAACTTTTTGTTCTTGACTATGGGGTTTTCTAGATATAGAATCATGTCATCTGCAAACAGGGATAGTTTGACTTCCTGTCTTCCTATTCGAATGCCCTTTACTTCTTTCTCTTGCCTGTTTGCTCTGGCCAGGACTTCCACTACTATGTTGAGTAGGAGTGGTAAGAGAGAGCATCTTTGTCCTGTGCCAGTTTTCAAGCGGGATGCTTCCAGCTTTTGCACATTCAGTATGATGTTGACTGTAGTTTTGGCATAGATAGTGCTTATTATTTTGAGGTATGTTCCTTCAACACCTAGTTTATCAAAAGGTTTTAACATGGAGGGATGTTGAATTTTATCTAAAGCCTCTCTGGATCTATTTAAATAATCATGTGGTTATTTTTAGTTCTGTTTATGTGATAAATCACATTTATTGATATGAGTGTGCAGAACCAACCTTGCATCTCAGGGATATAGCATAATTGATCATCATGGATTAGCTTTTTGATGTGCTGGTGGATTCATTTGCTAGTATTTTGTAGTGTTTTTACATCAAAGTTCATCAAGAATGTTGGCCTGAAGTCTTCTTTTTTTGTTGTGGCTCTGCCATATTTTGGTAGTAGGATGATGCTGGTCTCATAGAATGAGTTGGGAAGGAGTCCTTTCTACTCATTGTTTTTTAATAGTTTTAGTAGCAATGGTATGAGCTGTTCTTTGTACATCTGGTAGAGTTCATCTGTGAATCCATCTGGTCCTGGGCTTGTTTTTTTTATTATTGTTAGGCTATTTATTACTGATTCAATTTTGGAGCTCATTATTGGTCTGTTCAGTGATTTAATTTCTTCCTGGTTCAGTCTTGGGGGGTGTACGTGTCCAGAAATTCATCAGTTTCTTCTAGATTTTCTAGCTTGTGTGCATAGAGGTATTCATCATAGTCTCTGATGGATATTTGTATTTCTGTGGCATCAGTGGTAATATCCCCTTTGTCATTTCAAATTGTGTTTGTTTGGATCTTCTCTCAAAATTTTCTTCCTTATTAGTCTAGCTAGTGATGTATGTACCTTATTATTTTTTAAAAAACTCATGGATTTGTTATTTTATTTATTTATTTATTTTGAGATGCAGTCTCGCTATGTTGCCCAGGCTGGACTGAAGTGGCATGATCTCAAGTCACTGCAGACTCTGCCTCCTGGGTTTCAGCGATTCCCCTACCTCAGCCTCTGTAGTAGCTGGGATTTGTTGATATTTTAGATGTTTTTTGTGTGTCTCAATATCTTTCATTTCAGCTCTGACTTCAATTAATCTTTTGTCTTCTGCTAGCTTTGGGGTTGGTTTGCTCTTGCTTCTCTAGTACTTTTTGTTGTGATGTTAGTCTGTTAATTTGAGATCTTTCTAACTTTGTGCTGTGGGCATTTAGTGCTGTAAATTTCCCTCTTAACACTGCCTTAGCTGTGTCCAATAGATTCTGATATATTTTGTTTTTGTTCTCATCAGTTTCAAAGCACTTCTTGACTTCTGCCTTAATTTCATTATTTACCCAAAAGTCATTCAGGAGCAGGTTGTTAAATATCCATGTAATTGTATGGTTTTAAGTTATTTTCTTGGTCTTTTTGTTTTTATTATGCTGTGGTCTGAGAGACTGGTTGATATGATTTTCATTCTCTTGTATTTGCTGAGGAGTGTTTTATGTTCCATTGTGTGGTCAATTTTAGAGTATGTGTCCTGTGGTGATGAGAAGAATGTATTCTTTTGTTTTGGGGTGGAGAGTTCTGTAGATGTATATCACATCCCTTTGATCCAGTGTTAAGTACAGGTGCAGAATATCTTTGTTAATTTTCTGCCTCAATGATCTGTCTAATACTGTCAGTAGGGTGTTGAAGTCTCCCACTATTATTATGTGGGAGTCTAGGTCTCTTTGAAGGTCTCTAAGAACTTGCTTTATGAATCCGGGTGCTCCTATATTGGGTGCATATGTATTTATGATAGTTATGTCTTCTTGTTAAATTGAACACTTTAACATTATGTAACTCACTTGTCTTTTTTGATCCTTCTTGGTTTAATGTTTGTCTTATCAGAAACTAGGATTGCAACCCCTGCTTTTTTCTGTTTTCCATTTTCTGGGTAGATTATTTTTCATTTCTTTATTTCGAGCCTATGGGTGTCATTGCAGGTGAGGTGGGTCTCTTGAAGGCCATACCATTATGTCTTGCTTCTTTAATTAGCTTTCCATTCTGTGCCTTTCAATTGGGGCATTTAGCCCATTTACATGCCAGGTTAGTATTAGTATGTATGGATTTGATCCAGTCATCATGTTGTTAGCTGTTTATTATGCCAACTTGTTTGTGTGGTTGCTTTATAGTGTCACCGTTCTGTGTACTTAAGTGTGGTTTTGTAATGGCTGGTAATGGTCTTTCCTTTCATATTTAGTGCTTCTTTCAGAAACTCTTGTAAGGTAGGTCTGGTGGTAACAAATTTCCTCAGCATTTGCTTGTCTAAAAAGGACCATATTTCTCCTATGAAGCTTAATTTCACTAGATATGAATTCATATCTTATGAAGCTTAATTTCACTAGATATGAAATTTGTAATTGGAATTATTTTCCTTTAAGAATGTTGAATATAGGCTTCTAATCTCCTCCGGCTTGTAGAATTTCTGCTGAGCAGTCTGCTGTTAATCTGATGGATTTGCTTTTGTAGGTGACTTGTCCTTTCTCTCCAGCTGCCTTTAACATTTTTTCTTTCATTTTCACTTTGGAGAATCCGACGATTATGTGTCTTGATGGTGACCTTTTAGTTAAGTGTTATGTGAGGTTTCTCCGCATTTCCTGAATTTGAATTTTGGCCTCTCTAGCGAGGTTGGGGAAGTTTCATGGATTATATCCTTAAATATATTTTCCAAGTTGCTTCCATTCTCCTCACCTCTTTCAGGGATATCAATGAGTCATAGATTTAGTATGTGTACATAATCCCAATTTCTTGGAGGTTTTATTTGTTCCTTTTTATTCTTTTTTACAATTATTGTCTGATTGTCTTATTTCAGAAAAACAGTCTTCAAGCTTTGTGATTCTTTCCTCACCTTGATTATTCTGCTGTTAATATCTGCAATTGCATTATAAAATTCTTATAGTACATTTTTCAGTTTTATCAGGTCAGTTACATTATTTTCTATCTTGGCTATTTTGTCTGTCAGCTCCTATATCATTTTATGGTGATTCTTGTCTTCCTAAGAATTGGGATTCAATTTTTTCCTGAATCTTTATGATCTTTGTTCCTATTGGATTGGGTTTCAATGTTCTCCTGAATCTCAGTGACCTTTGTTTCTACCCATATTCTGAATTCTGTCATTTCAGCCATCTCAGCCCAGTTAAGAACCCTTGCAGGAGAACTATTGTGGTTGTGTAAAGAAAAGAAGACACTCTGACTTTTTGAGTGTCAGAGTTCTTGTGCTGTTTTTTCCTCATTTTTGTGGGCTGATGTTCCTTCAGCCTTTGAAGTTGTTATCTTTTGGATGGGTGTTTTTCTCTTTTATCCTATTTGTTGCCCTTGGGGGTTTGATTGTGGTATAAGGTAGGTTCAGTCAACTGGATTCAAATAAATATTAGAGTAGCTCTGTTGGCACCAAGAGTCCTAGAATCCTTTGGTTCCAAAGATCCCCTTGTTTAAGGAAATACTCACATCTTTAAGGAAATAATCACATCTTTAAACCAGCATCTTGTAGCTGTCACTTGATTGACCTACAGGATTTTTATAAACTCCTTTGAGATTTCAATGAATATTAATCTATTCTCACTTTTTAATACCACAAGCCATGAGTTAGAAAAGATTTCCCAACAAATTATTTTAAGTTGTTCCCCTGCTTCATCAAAGCACTGTGTACTTAATATGTCTTTAGATATGCTTGAAGGCTATAAAAGGCCACCATAATTTTCTAGATTTTCATCTAAACTCTTGGCTAGGAAATATCTCAGATTCTCCATGCCCTTCAAACATTTACAGATTTTCCATCTCAGAATTCTTTACAAGATTACTTTTAAAGGTAAATTTTAGCTATGTGTTTCCAAGAAGCAAGGATACATCAACTAAAATATTAGTATGTTTCACATACTCTATGGTCTTATTTTCATTAAAGAAGTATAGTGATTCTGCTTTGAAAACTAGTTACCTAGGAAGCATATTCCTGAAAATTCTAGTTTCCCACACTGTGCTTGCTAAGTGTATTGCACACTCAGTTCACAGAAGTTGATTATCCAAACCAAGCAGCATCAGTTTATCAATTCAAGTGCCCCATTTTGAATAATGAGAAAATGCCCTTAATGAGCACATGCATTAGAGCTACTAAAGGTAAATAGCTCTATTTCAAAATACTCCCTCCCTGTGTGAGTATCTCTTAAAATAGATATCACAGCCAATGAATAGCAGTACCACTGCACACTGACTTTTGACTTTCAAGTCAAATACATGCAAATCAAACAAAGCATAGTGAGGGAGCATGGTTAACTTGTAAACACAACCCTTTCCCAATTACTTTACCTACCATTTGAAAAAGCATTATAAAAGTAACTCAAAAAGCACCTAAGCCTAGGCAGGATGAGTCACAATGCTGATATCACTGATGTTTGATAATTAAATTAACATTTATGATGGGACTGGAAAAATGCAGCAAAACATTTTCACCAGAACTGAGGTCAACTATCAGGAGAGGGTAGCTGGGAAATAGGCACTATAAACTATTAGATGTAGGACTGTGTTCTCTCTTCTGACTATCTATAGCACTTGCATTTTCTCTGCTAAACATGAGATTTTCCCCTACCTCAGCAAAAACCAGGATAAACAGCAAAATATCACTTCCTAAGTGAGAATGGCACAGGATTCATATCTGGAAATAACTCTAAACAGTCACCAATCAGTGACCGCAAAGACAGGTAGGACGACCAGTGAAAGGACTTTGGCTTTGAGGACTCACTCTGAAATATCTTTGTTGTCCATGAAATATATGTTATTTATGCCATGGAGCAACTGCAGCCAGAGATCACCAGTGATGAAAGCAGGTGGCATTAGAGTCTCGGAGCAGCAATGTGGACTCATTACAAATGGCACTATACTCAGGACATAAAAACATCAATAAGATCTGCTAATGTCAAACTCCAGTAATCAGATATTTAAGGTATACGTTCTTTCCTCATTAAACACCGAATGAAAGTCTTTTATATACCAGGTATTGCGCTGGCCTTTGAGGATACAGAAATATCCATAACAAGATTTCTGACCTCGACAAGTTCAGACTATAAGATGAGACAGACGTGAAAACACATGGCATCAGATTTCACATCAGTGGTATGTAAAAGAGACAATGGTTGGTTTAAAGGGAATATTAATTATGTTATGCTTGAGTTATCATGGTATGTGTGTCAGTGAAGGCTTCACAGAGAAAGGGGTTATTAAACCTACTTTTAAAAGAGTGACCAAAAGTCCATCAACTAGACAGAAAAACATTCCATGTGGAGAAAAAAAGCAGGTGCAAAAACACATTAAGTATAAATATGCATGCCATGTTGGAAAAACTGCAGTTAGTTTTATACCAGTAGAAAGGTGGCAAGTGTGAATTAGCACCTAATAATGCTAAATAGGCAGGCAAGGAATAGATCATAGGGGGCCTCATGTGTAAAACAAAACTGTTTGACTTTTAAGCAGGGGTGAAGCACTGTCAGATCTGGCCTTTAAAAAGACCACAGTTCAGACAAAGTCAGCACTGAAAGGATGATCAGGTAGGATGATCCGCTAGGAACATTCTGTAACACATCTGAAAAGAATACAAATTAAGTATATGACAAATTTGTTCAAATATGACAAACATGTTCAGAAGGCAGAAGCAGTAAGACTTGATAGCCAATTGGATATGGGGAGGAATGGAGAAGAAAAAGTGTGTGGGTAAGTGGATGCTTGGGTGGCATTAGTCAGGACAAGCAGAATAAGAATGAAGAGCAAGTGAGTATGTGTGCATATGTGTGTGCGCACATGTGCATTTGCAAGTGTGTGTGATTTTGGAGCAGTAAGGAATTGGAAATAATTGCTGCTTTGGACATGCTGAGTTTGAAAGACTGCAGGACTTGAAGAAGACATATCCAGTAACCCATTGGGCATAGGCTTCTGGAACCTACTCCAGGTTAAAGTCTCATAGATTTGAAACTCGTCCACACATATGTGGTAGCAGAAATCTTGGGCATGGATGGGGAGCCTCTTGCCTGTCCATCCACTAAATTATTGTATTTAATGTATTTTGATTTCCTCTATTTTCTTTTTACTATTATTTTCTACCCTTTGTTTCTTTACAAAAAAATAGATTTCATGTGCCCCTTTTCAGTTCCTTTCTAGCATCAAGCATAACTCTTACTTTCTGATTCATTATTATCTTCATCACCTTCCTTCTTATACTTTTACTTTTTTCATATTTGTTTCTAATCATCTTTCTTTTGTAATAAAAATTTTATTCCTTAATACTACTCCAAATATAGAATGATTCTAAATTAGGGACCTATAGTTTAACTTCTTAACATTATCATGTAAAATCAATACATACACAAAAACAGAATATTGTAACAAATTCCCATATACTTCAGCAGGGAGCTATATTCCTCGAGATAAAATAAAGTCAGTACACGACCACTGCAAATATATATTAATCTCATTCTTGTCTCACAACAGAAAATAAGAATTAGAACAGATTTTTGTGTGTGGATATCCACATTTTTTTCCTTAAATCCTTTGCCCTGTACTGTGTACCATTCTAGCAAACCTCACCCTTATTTTATCCTAATAATTGTCTTGTGAGTAGTCAGGTGGCATTACTTTACCACCTCACATAAAAAATACTTAGGGCTTAGATTAAATGATTTGCCCAAAGTCACAGTCAGTCAGTGTCTGAGTCAGGCAACCTTGATATATTCCTTGAGCCCAGCCTCAGTACTTTAATTCACTGAGGACTACCTGACCATTAGTTGATGATAATGATATTATCCTTCTGTGATGGCATCCTTTACATCATTCTTATTCAAACAATTCCCTGATTCAGCATTTCCCGAATTTTAATAAAACTGTGATGAATTTTACATACAAAGCTGTTTAAAAGCCAATTAGTTGCAGACAAGAACAAATCTTCCTTGACAGTACCAGTGGAATCAGGTTTTTAGATTTTGTTTCAAAAGATTTCAGGGTCCCATCAATCTAGGTAACCATTTAGAACCCCAAGGCGGTAAGACTCCCTTTCCAAGCACAGGGATGCTTACATGAGCTCAGAGGCCCAGGCCACTGTCCAAGGTGAGGAAGAAGCTGCTGAGACAAGATAACTCTTTCACATGTGACTTTGATCCTAACTTTCCAGTTCCATCCTACAAAAGGATGCCCATTCTCCCTAGTCCCACCCATCATCCCTCATGGCCATGAGACCAATAAATAGAGTCAGATCTCATCATGCTCTGGAAAGAAAACTGTAAAGTACAAGCAGGAGAAAATAACTTATACTCAAAGGAATTGCAAGGTTATACCAATTTATATTGGCAGACATCTGAGAAATACATGTGAATGGACTCTAAGAATGTTAAATCAAGGAGAATGGAATTTAATATTGTTTAAATTTACTGGTGAGGGCATTGCCAAAGATCCTGTATGGCATGTGCTAGCTCTAGCAGCTGGAAGTACCTGTAACAGTTTGTTCGATAAAGTTGAGAAGCCATAGCTTTCTTAACATCAGGTAGAGGAAGGAAACCAAAAGATAAGAAGATAGGGATGTTGCAGTAAATTTGTTTTGTGAAACTGCACATCCCCATGACCACTATATCTTCGTGGGGAAAAAAAAAAAAAAAAAAAAAAAAAAACTTACTTTATTAAGACATTGAAAAAATACATCAATGATAGGAGTACCATTATCTTTGGAAAGTTCTATGGGGTTTGTCTGTGTAGGCCAGGATGAAAGAAGAATGTGTCACTAGTGAGATGTGGTCCCTGGGGTTAGTGGAGCTGATGGGATCTCCAAGTGGCAAAGACCAAATGGCAATAGTTAGCCATGAGAAGCAAAGTAAATATAATTTCCATAAGGGGCAACAGAAAGTAGAGATAATGTGGTAGTCTGAATGTTTTGACCCTCATAGATCTGACAGTCCTTAACTGATTATGTTTTCCCTAGGAAGGAAATAGATGGATAGGTTCTAATATGTCACCTGATGTGTTTAATAGAAAACCCAGGGCTAGAAACTAGACTTTAAGGTTCACACAGGAGAGCCAAAACCTCCCATTCAGTTTTCACAATGAAGCCAGTTCATGGACTTCAAGTTTCTTATCTGAAGAAAAGTTTGAAGAAGCCCTTGAGGAAGGGCTGTGTAACACTATACAAATGCATACTGTTTTTTGTTTTTTTTTCTTTTCTTCCCTAAAGTCAATCCCCATTTTCTTAAGTGACCACACACAGGAGAAAGGAAATACCAAGATCTTTCAGGGGTCTCTAGATACAGGCTCTCAATGAACTGCTTCCTAGGGATTCTTTTTTAGTTTCATTTATTTATTTATTTATTTTGAGACAGAGTGTCCCTCTGTTGCCCAAACTGGAGTGCAATGGCACAATCTTGGCTCACTGCAACCTCTGCCTCTTGGGTTCAAGCGATTCTCTTGGGTTCAAGAGATTCTCATACCTTAGCCTCCCAAGCAGTTGAGAATACAGGCATATGCCACTACACCCAGCTAATTTTTGTATTTTTAATGGAGATGGGGTTTCACCACGTTCGTCAGGCTTGTCTTGAACTCCTGATCCCAAGGGATTCACCACCCTCAGCCTCCCAAAGTGCTGGGATTACAGGCGTGAGCCACTAAGCCTGGCCTTTCCATAGGGATTCAAAGCACCAAGGTGGTCCACCAGTCAAAGTAGTGATACCTGTGGTGATAACACCAGTAATTGGTGATACCTGGAATTTTAACCTCAGGTTTTTCTTAAATTTGCAGTGCGCCCCATGTCTCCATATGCAGACCCTGTGGTTGCATCCCCTGTTCCTGAATAGGTAATTGAAATTTGACATGCCCACCTCTCGGCAGAATCCTGACATTGGCTTCTAGGTCCTACACACTTATAGATGAAGAGAAAGTGGAGAGAATAAGTTCAGGAAAATTTAGTCATTACCAAAACATCAACAGTTTACAAACAGTACATTCTATAGAATTGTGTAAGTCAATTATGCTTTAAAATACAGAACTTAGAAATTACTTCCTAAAACCAGAGGCAATTAAATATATAGATTTTATCATGTCTGTGCCATGAAGTATCTGCAAGCATTTGATCATTACATTGTCAGTAGTGACAACTTCAATATGATCTCTGCTGTTCATCCCCGGAAGATGACTAACTTCTCTAATTTTTGTTCTTCCATCTCTTTGTTAGACATTCTATATTTTAAGTCCATCTATCAGCTTGTTGCCTTTAGAAATAGGCTCACTTATATAAAAAACTTGACCATTGACTTTCTAGATCCATATACATTATCATCAATGGGACCGTGAGCCAAATTAATTGTGTCCCTTCACTCAAAGAATGAGTAGGTAATATACATAATTGCTTACTATCACTCTCAGCAATTTTTTAAATTACCACATAACAATTTTGCCTTGAAGAATAAGAATATTTCTTAGTTTCACTATATGAGAGACACTTAATAGGTTTTCAATAGAATGTACATGCAAATATTTTTAAAATTTGGCACATTGGAAACCATGTAGAACCAAACTCCTGGGGGAAATGTGCTGCTTTGAAATATAATGGTAATATTCTTTAAAAACATTTCATCTTTGACCCTCAGGAAGATACAAGTAATTGAGAAAGAGATTTATTTTTTTTAATTTAAAGCCATATATTATGTAAAACACAGAATTTCAAAAAATATGCTATACGATTATGAGAAATAGTGTATCCTATGCAGCATTCTCTGCAAGGGAAGCCAGCATATAAGAAGATAGTTACATTAATAACTTCTTTTTTCATTTTTTTAAAGGAAAGAAATTACATTAGCACAAGCATATTATCTCAGTTCCTGTTGTATGTTCACATCTACTAGCAACAGAATTTTATTGTTAGAGCACAGCCATGAGTTAAAAATGAAAATAAGGTCGGGCATGGTGGCTCACGCCTGTAATCCCAGCACTTGGGGAGGCTGAGGCGGGTGAATCATTTGAGATCAGGAGTTTACAACCAGCCTGACCAACACTGTGAAACCCCATCTCTACTAAAAATACAAAAAAAAAAAAAAAAAAAAAAAATTAGCCAGGCATGGTGGTGCGGGCCTATAGTCTCAGCTACTTGGGAGGCTGAGGCAGGAGAATTGCTTGAACCTGGGAGGCAGAGCTTGCAGTAAGCCGAGATCATACCACTGCTCTCCAACCTGGGCAACAGAGCAAGACTCTGTCTCAAAAAAGAAAGAAAGAAAATAAAAGAAAAATTTGTAATTAGAATTTACTATACAGACTTTTCTTTATTTTCATATATCATATATTCCTTTAAAACACAAAACAATTGCTGTGAAAACATTTCATAGATATAATAATAAAACTTTTATTCCAAGAGCTAAAAACTGCTATAAAAATAAACGATTTTTCCAAAACTGTTTTCTAATATATAGCCTCCATATTTCATACATCACCTCTAATTCTGTTATTTTCCTTCACATATAAACTCAGTGTATGTAAACTTGAGCTTAGGTTCAATGAGTGTGAGTTTAATAACAACTCGACACATTAGGCCTTTAACTAATAATTTCCAACTCTGTCTGCATTATTTTAATATTCCTCATGTTTCTTAAAAATATAAGAAAATGAAGTAAAATGTTCAGATAGTTGTGAACTTTGCTACTACCAATAGTTAATATTCCTAGTATTAAAATTTTCTAAGAGTTTCTTTTATGTAAGGACTATATAAAACATCTTTATATGCATTATTCCATTTAACACTGCAATACTATGAGTTGCCACAATTATTCCATTTGAAACTGAAGCTTAGTCAGTCAAAGTCATTTGCATATGATTTCATAGCTAGTAAGCAAAGGAACCAGTTAGTAAGACGGCATGATGACTGGTCACCTCTGTGTAATATTTTTAAAACTGTATTGTCCAGCTGATGTACAGAATTTAGTATAGATAAGGCAGTATAGAGATGCTTATGTTGATTAGATCAATGTTGATTGTAAGAATGTTGAATTATGAGAGTTGAGAGCTGCATATTTTCTTACATAATTATAACATGTTACTTTACAGTGAGATATGTATTCTCAGTCTGAATTTTAGCTCTGGCAGAATTTAACTACTAATTCAGCTCCCAAATTTTAGAGTTTATTTGTCTCACCCATTTGTTCATGACCTGAATCTTCTAGGCAAACAAAGTGTATATTGAGATTATTAGTGAGGTTAAATGAAGAAAAATCTGTGATAAGAAATGGAGATTTTGTCTTAGATATTCCAAATCTACTCCCTCATCTAAAATATACTATGTCATGTTGTGTTGTTTAATATATAAATAATACATATAAAGCATCAAAGTCATGAAGTCAAGACTTGAACAATTTGGCTAAAAAGAATGTGCCTATATCATCTTGGTATGTACATGCAATATTTATGTCAATTTTAATATTCTAAGTGCTTAATTGTACATTTTTTAAATAAATATTAACATTTTCAATATAATATGTCAAACACTACTTTTTTATAAATTAGTTTAATTTTACCTCCAGATGGAGTGCTTTAAAAATAAGACAGAGAAACTATCCAAACCAAATTTAAATACAGTGTCTAGTTAAGGGTAGAAATTTGAGTGCCTTCATTTAAAATGCATATAGATTTATGCGTGATTTGCCAAATATGTGCTCACCTTCAAAATATTCTGATGTATATATGTGTAGTATAATGTAAATAATTGCTAGTATTTTTTACTTCAATTTGATATTTCAATCAAATACGCATATTCAAAGTTCAGATATTGATTTATACTGTCTATAACCTAGTCTCTGACTGCAGTGGGCTCAAATATCTCTCTTTGGCCTTTTAAAATTGATATATGTCACATATATGTTTGTATAATGTTAAAACTCAACCCTTTTAGACCAAAAACTCCCCCTTTATAACACACATTTTGTAATGAGCACTCTCATAGATAATCAAACTTGTCTATATTCATGATTACCAAATATATATAAACATATATTAAACTTTTTAAACAATGAATAATAAAATAATTGGTATTTAGAGATATAAGTTATCAGGTAGCTACATTTGCAATACTGTGCCTACTCTGGAAAGCGTAATGAAGAAGTCAGATTCTTATACCTCTATATGGAATCACCATGAACTGGACAATAGCAGTAAATGCAGACTGACGAGAGGCAGTGTATTAGTTACTCAGATATCTACTATAAGCAGCAGGCATTCCCATTGATGGCATGATTTATCAAAGTGGAAAACACATCTTTGTAAAATTGAAAATAAAATAATATAAAATTTTTCTTCAGTATACATTGCAACTGTGATTCTGAAATATTCAGTGTATATTAAAGCTCTAAAAAAAGGACTTTGTGTTGATATGTAAAATCAAGTTAGGTTTTAGACTCAAATAAGTGTAAAGGAGGTTCTCACCTATGTGAATGACCAATAGAATATTCAGAAATTGTGCAATGTAGGGTAAAATTACATGATGTATAAAACTGCCCTGCACATGGCTGGATAGTCAACATCTTGATCCCACCCATTGAACAGCAGTAAAGTGTCGTAGTCATTGTGACAACCCAAAGTACTTCTACATATTTGTTTTTTCTAACTTTTATTTTTAAGTTCAGGGGTACATGTTCAGGTTTGTTACATAGGTAAACTTGTGTCATGGGGGTTTGTTGTACAAATTATTTCACCACCCAGGTATTAAGCCTGGTACCCATTAGTTACTTTCCCTGATCATATCTCTCTTCCCACCCTCAACTCCCCAATAGTCCCCAGTGTGTGTTGTTACCCTCTATGTGTCAACGTATTCTCATTATTTAACTCCCACTTATAAGTGAGAACATGAAGTATTTGGTTTTCTGTTCCTGTGTTAGTTCGCCAAAAGTAATGGCCTCCAGCTCCATTCATGTTCCTGGAAAGGACATGATCTAATTCTTTTATTGTGTCTGCATAGTATTCCATGGTGTACATGTACCATATTTTCTTTATCCAATCTATCATTTCTAGGCATTTAGGCTGATTCCACATTTTTGCTGTTGTAAATAGTGCTACAATGAACATACATGTGCATGTGTCTTTATAGAAGAATGATTTATATTCCTTTGGGTATATACCCAGGGCAAAGGACATGAACAGACACTTTTCAAAAGAAGACTTCCACAAATTTCTAAAACAATCCATACAGGATCATAATGGCATTGTTGTGACAACCAGTGGTCTAAAGTATCTTGCTTATCTGTGTGACCCAAATTCACTGAAAAACTGCCTAGACCATGTTTTTGATTGAGCTATGAAGTTCTTGCAATGAATGTAATCAAGAGTTTGAAAATAACCTCCCATATGTGCTTTACAGTTCATGATAATTTATGTCTCAAGAAAGGGCATAAAAGCAAAGTTAAATTTATGGGTTTAAATATCCTTATTAGCTCTTATACAAGTGAGCCAAAAGTAAAGCATTAATTAAAAATAGCTTCTAGTGAGGCAGTTTCTTTTATATCTGAACCTTACTTTGAAATACATTTACTACCCTTTTTATCACCTGAAGGTACTATTCCAGTCCACTTGCTTGCAATGTTCAATTGCATTTCATAGCACTTTTAAGCTAAATTAAAATTTTGCAACAGAGTAGGTCTGTTCTTTATGGCAAAGCATTGCTTTCAATCAATCTGATTTTCATATGGAAAGGAGCTAGCAATATTTTTTTCTTGTCTTTTTTGGAAATAAAATACTCTTTGCCAATAAATAAGTAAATAAATGCTAGTTTTCTATGGCTATGTTTAAGGGGAAAAAATAGTTTGTGGCAATCTGAATGCATTTGAGCTTGAAGGCAAAGCAGTACACTTTAATCTCTTGAGCTGTGATCTAATCTTAGGGCCCTCTATTTTATTAGATTCTAGACAATGAAAAAATACAACTCATCTTGAATCAAAACTACTTACAATTATCCAGCTTTATTATTCTTCTACCACTGATGTAAAAAAATCTATATACAATTTATATGATCTATATATTCTATACTTACATTGTAGATAAAACCATATATTGTATAATGGATATGAGAATAATCCTGAACTTAATAAGGTAATTCTTGTCCCTATATTTAATTTTGTTCACCAGAGAAAGTGAATTTCTTTTTCTATTTTTAATTGTATCTATATTTTTGTGGCAACTGACAACTACTAATTTGCAATAGCAAGAGGAAAAGTCATAGACAAACAGGAGTTTCTCTGCTAGTTATGCTAGACTGCATTTTTTCCCCATATTTCAATCCTCAAACATTCCAGAGTGGACTTAACCTAGTCCCAAAAATAATCCATTAAGCAAGTCTGTTCTCAGTACTGTCACTGTCCACTCAGTTGTACAAGTCAGAAACCAAGTCATTCTTCACACTTCTTTTGCCTCTCTAAAATTCAATTCACAAAGTCCTTGCAATTTTACCTGCTGAAAAGCTTTCAGATCCATGCCAACCTCCCATTTTTTGCAGCAGCAGCCTTGTCTAAACTATTATTGGGGGAAACCAGCCCCCAATATTTCAATGTGAGTTCTTTTCTATTTTCCCTAACTGTCAGCCGGTCTGAGAAATAAAGAGTACAAAAGAGAGAAATCTTACAACTGGGTCTCCGGGGGTGACATCACATGTCAGCAGGTTCTGTGGTGCCCCTTGAACTGCAAAACCAGTAAGTTTTTATTAGGGGTTTCAAAAGGGGAGGGGTGTACGAATAGGGAGTGGGTCACAGAGATCACATGCTTCAAAAGACAATAAAATATCACAAGGCAAATGGGGGCAGGGCAAGATCACAAGGCCAGGGTGAAATTAGAATTGCTGATGAGGTTTCATGTCCCACTCTGTACAAGTTGTCACTGACAAACATCTTAACAGGAAACAGGATTGAAGAGCAGACAACCAATCTGACTAGAATTTCACCAGGCTGGAATTTCCCAATCCTAGCAAGCCTGGGGCCACTGCAGGAGACCAGGGCGTATTTCGTCCCTTATCTACAACTAAGTAAGACAGACACTCCCAGAGTGGCCATTTTAGAGACCTCCCACTGGGAATGCATTCTTTTCCCAGGACTGTTCCTTGCTGAGAAAAAGAATTCAGCGATATTTCTCCTATTTGCTTTTGTAAGAAGAGAAATATGACTCTGTTCTGCCTGGCCCCACAGGCAGTCAGAGCTTATGGTTATCTCCCTTCTTCCCTGAAAATCGCTGTTATCCTGTTCTTTTAGGATGCCCAGATTTCATATTGCTCAAACACACATGTTGTACAAACAATTTGTGCAGATAACACAATCATCACAGGGTCCTGAGGCGACATACATCCTCAACTTACAAAGATGATGGGATTAAGAGATTAAAGACAGGCATAGGAAATTATAAGAGTATTGATTGGGGAAGTGATAAATGTCCTTGAAATCTTCACAATTTATGTTCAGGGATTGCAGTAAAGACAGGTGTAAGAAATTATAAAAGTATTAATTTGGGGAATTAATAAATGTCCATGAAATCTTCACAGTTTATGTTCTTCTGCTGTGGCTTCAGCTGGTCCCTCCTTTTGGGGTCCCTGACTTCCTACAACAAACTACCATAACTTCTTGTTTGGCATGACGCAATGGCCCTGAAATGGCCCATTTGCATCTCTGCTGCTCCCCCTACTCTCTCCCCACAATATTTTCAAAATGAGTATCTAAAAATGTGAACTCTGTGTAAAATGCTTCAGTATCTTACAATTCCTTTAGAAAGAAGTAAACAGAAAGAGAGAAAGAGAGGAAGGAAGGGAGGAAGGAAGAATGGAGGGAGGGAGGGAGGAAGGGAGGGAAGGAGGAGAGGGAAGGAGAGTCCTTCAGTTGGACTACAGAGCTTGTATCCATACTCCTTATCTGCCTTTCCTGCCTGATCCCATTACACCCTGCTGCATACTACTTTTGCTTGCTTGACATGGCCTCATTTCATATCATTTTAGAAACTCTACCTCTAGACCTTGGAACATGTCATTTCTTCTGCCTAAAATTCTCCTCCTTACCTGGAAAGATGGTATAGTAAACACAGAGATAACAGAATCATTGAAACAGAATGTATGGGTTCAAATACCAGGTGTACCCTATACTAGCTGTATAAACTTTAACTCTCTGAAAACCATAGTTTCAATATCTGCAAAATGGGGATAATAACAGTCTATATCAGAGAGTTATTCTGAAAATGAAAAGATTTGTTATATGTAAGGCATTTAGTAAACACCTGGTACAGAGTAAGCTCTCCACATTGTCAAACACCATCCCTCCGCTGGTTACCTAATTAACCCCTTTGAATCCTCCAGGTCTCAGCTTACGCGTTGCTTCCTCATGGAAGAATTCCCTGATCTCCCTGACCCTACCACAGAAAACTCTTTGTTGAAGAGTCTTAGCATTGTGTAGCTCTCATTCACAGGGCTTGCTACATATGCAGTTTTACATTTATTTTTAGTTACTGTCTGGCTGATGTCTGACTCCACTAGAAATAAACTCTTCAATGGCAAAAAATATTTTTGGTTTTGTCCAAAATTACACCCCAATATTTAGTACAGTGCCCAGAACCTAGTAGCACTCAGTAACTATTTGCTAAATAAATGAATGTTCTACTGTCTTTCTTGTTTGCTTTCCCTCCCCTATTACTTGTTTTCCATTTGTGAAAGTCATTTTGATGCCTATCTTATTTATTGATCTTCCCAAAATCTCCCCAATGGAATTAATTCTTCTGCTCTCTGTTCTCCCTCTGCTGTATTTTTAAAATAATAATTATTGTCTACCTTGCACCAAATTACATTTGTCTCTATTCATGTATTTCTCCTTGTGTCTTTATTCAATTATCATTAGGGTCAAATTTCTACAATATAAATCTTATATATTAAAA
This sequence comes from Piliocolobus tephrosceles, assembly GCF_002776525.5. Taxonomy (NCBI): domain Eukaryota; kingdom Metazoa; phylum Chordata; class Mammalia; order Primates; family Cercopithecidae; genus Piliocolobus; species Piliocolobus tephrosceles. Next base: position 121,040,883 of record NC_045439.1, read on the forward strand.
TTCAATGTATTCAAAGCTTTCTGAAGACTCCTCAGAGGGTATAGTCAACCTCCTTAACCTGATATACATATAATTTACATCCTGATCCCAGTCAATATTTTTTTCCAACCTCATATCATGTTATACTATCCCAACTCCTAAGTCAGCTTTAGGCAGGAAGTCTTTATGCAGAACAGAGGGTACCTGTTACCTTTATGGAGAAGCATGACCATCACATCTCACAGTCAGGAAAAACAAACAAGCAATAATCCCCAAATAAGCAAAAACAAAAAAAAAAAAAAAAAAAAAACTTAAAAAAACAGGGTTGCATTGTCTAGCTCTAGCCTCCAAAATAAGTGAAACCTTAAGCTTTTCCCATAACTGTCTCCCAAGCAAAAATAAAGTTATTTTTAATTTTTGTAGTACCAATGTCTGAAAGGTATATGTGTGTGTGTGTACAATGTTTATGAATACAGCAATCATGACAAAACTTACTGTTCTGCACCATGAACTGTCACCGTAGCAGAATATTTTCAGTTCTTTACCCTCCCTCCAACCTTGCTTTTTGACATGTTGCTTTGCAGTCTCACCCAGTAGAGGTGAGTATGCTTCCCCACACCATTGGTTTTGGGCTTCACCACATAATTTTTTTTTGACCAATGGGAAGTAAGTGAAAGTGACAGCTTGCCAGTTTAGGTCTCACTCCTTGAGAGACATCACCTTTATCTATTCACTCCTGAGCTTTGGCCATCACTTGAGAATAGGCACCATCTAGCCCACTGGACCAAGGAATTCAGGATGCAAGACACTTAGAGTAGGCTTGAGACCAATCGTAAGGTTGGAGCCACCAGTCAAACCCTGACTAGAACTAATACACCTCAGCTAACATACTTATATGCTTGTTAACCCAGTGGATTTTGTAGTTGTTTTTTACACAGCATTTTGATAAGAGTTGGCTAATAAACATGGTCACCTTAGTAATCTTGTAAAGAGTGTTTTCTTTAAAGAATCACTTTAGATTTAAGTTTGTGAGTCAGTACTTTTAAAGCCTGATCTCTCTTGCAATCTTAGCAATTAAACTTATTTTCATTTTCCAAATGCTTTATTACTGATTCATCCTTGACAAGAGCAATCCATGAAACTGCATTCAAAGTCAGTTTTTAATAACTGAGGGAGTGGTTTATTCCTGAGTCAAGCTTGTCCATTCGATGTTCTCCTCTTGGGATGAGTTATCTCCCAGGAGTCTCCTGAATTCTTTGTCTAAATAGATTTCTGGCACTCTGCTGCTCTACCATTTCACCAATTTCAGACCACATACATTGAGGCTGGAATATATTTTCTGACTTTTTACATTAACTCATGCAGTTCAATCTACTTAGAATGTCATTCTCTCTCTTGTCCAGTCAGCGCAGTACTAGGCATAGCACAAGGCTCAGATGAAACGTTGTCTCCTCCTCTTGGTATGTTTATCACCAATCTGTAACAAGATGAAGCCTAGTCTGAATTGCAATACTGATGTCTGAAGTTATGTGCGTGTGTGTGTGTGTGTGTCTACAGTGTTTATGGATATGGCAATCATGACACAAATTACTGTTCTCCACCATTTCTCCATGTATGGAGAAAAATCAATGTTCTCCACAGACTTCTGTTTTCTCCTTGCTAGACTATATATTTCTCAAGCACATAGACTCTTTTGGTGTCTCCAGCACCAAACGGTGCCTACCACATGGTTCATTCACAGTAAAATTTACTCAATTAAACTGAATTAAATGGTATTTTATATATGTCTCTCCCAATAAAATACCAAAACCTAAGACTTCTTTATATTAATCCATAGTATCTAACAGAATGCAATGGGCATAATAATATTTAATAAATATTTGTGGCCGGGCGAGGTGGCTCAAGCCTGTAATCCCAGCACTTTGGGAGGCCAAGACGGGCGGATCACGAGGTCAGGAGATCAAGACCATCCTGGCTAACATGGTGAAACTCCGTCTCTACTAAAAAAAAAACTAGCCAGGCGAGGTGGCGGGCACTTGTGGTCCCAGCTGCTCGGGAGGCTGAGGCAGGAGAATGGCGTGAACCCGGAAGGCGGAGCTTGCAGTGAGCTGAGATCCGGCCACTGCACTCCAGCCTGGGCGACAGAGCAAGACTCCGTCTCAAAAAAATAAATAAATAAATATTTGTTGAATTAAACTTCATTGAATTTGTGGTTTATATGGTTGACAAGTGTGATGGTTAATACTGAGTGTCAACTTGGATTGAAAAATGCATGTATTGATCCTGGGTGTGTCTGTGAGAGTGTTGCCAATGGAGATTAACATTTGAGTCAATGGGCTGAGAAAGGCAGAGCCACCCTTAATTGGGTAGACACCATCTAATCAGCCGCCAGCAAATATAAAGCAGGCAGAAAAATGAGAAGCAACAAGATGGGTCTAGCCTCCCAGCCTACATCTTTCTCCCGTGCATCACATGGATGCTTCCTGTCCTGGAACACTGGACTCCAAGTTCTTCAGTTTTGAGACTCAGATTGGCTCTCCTTGCTCCTCAGCTTGCAGAGAGCCTATTGGGGGACCTTGTGATCATGTAAGTTAATACTTAATAAACTGTCCTTTGTGTGCATGTGTGTGTGTGTGTGTACATACATATATATACACACACATATATATATATACACACACACACACATATATATATTAGTTCTGTCCCTCTAAGAGAACCCTGACTAATACCGATTTTGGTACCAGGAGTGGTTCCACAGGAACAGAGGACTCTACTTCTAATAGCATGGAGAACACTGATAGTCCTTGGTGGAAACTGTTTAGAGACTCATGCAAAATAAATGATTTGACACTCCTGATTCACCACTTGTGAGAGGCAAGGGGTTTAGTGACCCTCTACATAATACCTCTGATCACATGTGGAGAACCAAGGAATATAATGAAGCTGGTTGGTTGCTCCTAAGTTCAGTGGACAAAGTGAGAAAAGAAAATGATGAACTCAGGGATTCTGCCTCCCAGCTTCAGAAGCAGATACTGAGCCTCAAATCTGCTACGATTGCCTTGAGTGAGAGTCTTATTTTCTGTAGAGCCTTGAGTGAGAGCTGAAATTGTAGAAAAATAGACACAAGCTCTTGTCATGCAAGTGGCTGACCTGCAACAAAAGATGCACGCACAGCCTCACCAGGTGTCTACTATTAAAGTGAGGACATTGATAGGAAAAGAATGGGACTCTGCAACTTGGAATGGGGATGTGTGGGAGGACCCTGATGAAGCTCGGTACACTGAGTTTATGAACTCTGATTAAAGTTTTTTGCCAGATGGAACAGCTTCCCCATCCCCAGTAGTGGCAACATCCCCTCCCCGACCCATGCTGTCATCAGCCTTTCCACCTTTGTCTAAGGAGATAGAGCCTGTGCTGCCTGAGGCAACAGTAATGGCCTCCCCGAGGCAGTTGCCAGGCAGGAAAATGTTGATTCTCCTCAGAAGCCACCCACAACACCTCTGTTTCCTTTTAGACCTATAACTAGACTAAAATCCCAGCAGGCCCCTAGAAGTGAGGTTGAGAGTGTGACCCATGAGGAGGTGTGCTACCCTCAAAAAGGAGCCCAAAAAGTAGGGATTCTTCTTTTAAGGTTGCAGCTTGGGGAGCTGAAAAAAGGGTTCTAATAGTTTGTTTGCTTGGTTAGCTGAAATATGGATTAAAAGATGGCCCACTGTGAAGGAGCTGGAAATGCCTAATATCCCTTGGTTTAATGTAGAGGAAGGGATCCAAAGGCTTAAAGAAATTGGGATGGTGGAGTGGATTAGTCACTTTAGACCTACTCATTCCAGCTGGGAGGGTCCAGAAGATATACTCTTGACAAATGCCTTGCAAAACAGATTTGTGAGGGCAGTACCTGCATCTTTGAAGAGCCGTATAATTGCTCTTCTCTGTATGTCGGATCTAATGGTGGGAACCACAGTCACTCAACTACAAAATTTAAATACAATGGGAATAATTGAATCCCCAGGAGGCAGAGGCCAAGTGGCAGTATTCAACCATCAAATGCAAAGTGGGCATAGCTACCATAACGGACAGCAGAGGCAAAGCGGCAATCAGAATCATGTAGAGCTCTGACATTGGCTAATTAATCACAGTGTTCCTAGAGTGAAATTGATAGGAAGCCTACTGCATTCCTACTTTAATTATACAAACAGAAAACTTCTAGGCCGAATGGACAAAAGACTAACTTGAATCACAAAAACAGAATCACAGCCCCTCAATCAATTTCCAGACCTGAGCCAGTTTACAGACCCAGAACCCCTTGAACGAAGGGGAGGCCAGGTCCCCTTGAGGAAGGACCCCACTACACTACCAAAAATTTATGCAGTGAATCTTTCTCCCTTCCTTCCCCAAGGAGACCTCTAGCCTTTTACCACAGTAACTGTGCACTGTGGAAAGGGAAATAATCAGATATTTCAGGGACTACTGGACACTGGCTCTGAGCTGATGTTGATTCCAGGGGACCAAAAACGTCACTGTGGTCCTCCAGTTAATGTAGGGGCTTATGGGGGTCAGGTAAGTTATGGAGTTTTAGCTCAGGTCCAACTTCCAGTGGGTCCAGTGGGTCCCCGGACTCATCCTGTGATCATTTCCCCAGTGCCAGAATGCTTAATTGGCATAGACATACTTACCAGCTGGCAGAATCCACACACTGGCTCCCTGACTAGTAGGGTGAGGGCTATTATGGTGGGAAGGGCAAAATGGAAGCCAGTAAAGCTGCCCTTACCTAGGAAAACAGTAAATCAAAACCAATATCACATCCCTGGAGGGATTGTGGAGATTAGTGCCACTATCAATGACTTGAATGATGCAGGGGTGGTGATTCCCACCACATTCCCATTCAACTCTCCCATTTGTGCAGAAGACCGATGAATCTTGGAGAATGACAGTGGATTACTGTAAGCTTAACCAAGTGGTGACTCCAATTGTGGCTGCTGTACCTGACGTGGTTTCATTGCTTGAGCAAATTAACACATCTCCTGCTATCTGGTATGTAGCCATTAACTTGGCAAATATCTTTTTCTCCATTCCTGTCCATAAGGCCCACCAGAAGAAATTTGCCTTTAGCTGGCAAGGCCAGCAATATACCTTCATTGTCCTACCTCAGGGGTATATAGATTCTCCAGCTTTGTGTCATAATTTTATTTGGAGAAACCTTGATCACTTTTCACTTTCGCAAGATATCACACTGGTCCATTACATGATGACGTTATGCTCATTGGATCCAGTGAGCAAGAAGTAGCAAACACACTGAACTTACTGGTGAGACATTTGCAAGCCAGAGGATGGGAAACAAATCTGACTAAAATTCAGGGACCTTCTACCTCAGTAAAATTTCTAGGGGTCCACTGGTGTGGGGCCTGTTGAGATATTCCTTCTAAGGTAAAGGATAAGTTGCTGCATTTGGCCCTTCTTGCAACCAAGAAAGGGGCACAACGCCTAGTGGGCCTATTTGGATTTTGGAGGCAACACATTCTTCATTTGGGTGTTACTTTGGCCCATTTATCGAGTGACCCAAATGGCTGCCAGTTTTGGATTGGGTTCAGAACAGGAGAAGGCTCTGCAACAGGTCCAGGCTGCTGTGCAAGCTGCTCTGTCACTTGGGCCATATGACCCAGCAGATCCAATGGTGCTTGAGGTATCAGTGGCAGATAGGGATACTGTTTAGAGCCTTTCGTAGGCTCCCATAGATGAATCACAGCAGAAGCCTCTAGGATTTTGGAGCAAGGCTCTGCCATCTTCTGCAGACAACTACTCTCCTTTTGAGAGACAGCTCTTCACCTGTTACTGGGCTTTGGTGGAAACTGAACGTTTGACTATGGGCCATCAAGTCACTTTGTGACCTGAACTGCCTATCATTAACTGGGTGTTTCTGACTCATCTAATCATAAAGTGGGTTGTGCACAGCAGCATTCCATCAGCAAATGGAAGTAGTATATATGTGATCGATCTCGAGCAGGTCCTGAAGACACAAGTAGGTTACATGAGGAAGTGGCTCAAATGCCCATGGTCTCCATTCCTGCCACCCTGCCTTCTGTCCCCCAGCCTGCACTGATGGCCTCATGGGGAGTTCCCTATGATCAGTTGACAGAGGAAGAGAAGACTCGGGCCTGGTTCACAGATGGTTCTGTAAAATATGCAGGCACCACCCGGACGTGGACAGCTGCAGCACTACAGCCCCTTTCTAGGACATCCCTGAAGGACAGTGGTGAAGGGAAATATCGTCAGTGGTCATAACTTCAAGCAGTGCACCTGGTTGTGCACTTTGCATGGAAGAAAAAATAGCCACATGTGGAATTATATACTGATTCACGGGCTGTAGTCAATGGTTTGGCTGGATGGTCAGGGACTTGGAAGAACCATGATTAGAAAATTGGTGACAAAGAAATTTGGGGAATAGGTATGTGGATGGACCTCTCTGAATGGTCAAAACCTGTGAAGATATTTGTATCCCATGCGAATGCTCACCAGTGTTTAATAATCAAGTAGATAGGATGACTTGTTCTGTGGACAACACTCAGCCTCTTTCTCCCTCCACCCCTGTCATCGCCCAATGGGCCCAATAATAAAGTGGCCATGGTGGCAGGGATGAAAGTTACACATGGCTCAGCAACATGGACCTGGCTACTCCCACTGTTGAGTGCCCAATTTGCCAGCAACAGAGACCAACACTGAGCCTTTGATATGGTACCATTCTTCGGGGTGATCCACCAGCTACCTGGTGGCAGGTTGATTATATTGGACTTCTTCCATCATGGAAAGGACAGAGGTCTGTACTCACTGGAATAGACACTTACTCTGGATATGGGTTTGCCTATCCTGCACGCAATGCTTCTGTCAAGACTACCATCCATGGACTCACGGAATGCCTTATCCGCCATTATGGTATTCCACACAGCATTGCCTCTGACCAAGGCACTCACTTTACTGCTAAAGAAGTGTGGTAGTGGGCTCATGCTCACGGAATTCACTGATCTTACCATGTTCCCCATCATCCTGAAACAGGTGGATTGATAGAATGGTGGAATGGCCATTTGAAGTCACAATTACAATGCCAACTAGGTGACAATACTTTGCCAGACTAGGGCAAAGTTCTCCAGAAGGCCATATATACTCTGAATCAGGGTCCAATATATACTACCATTTCTCCCATAGCCAGGATTCACAAGTCAGGAATCAAGGGGTAGAAGTGGAAGTGGCACCACTCACTATCACACATAGTGATCCACTAGCAAAATTTTTGCTTCCTGTTCCTGTGACATTACGTTCTGCTAGCCTAGGAGTCTTACTTCCAGAGGGAGGAATGCTACCACCAGAAGACACAACTATTCAATTAAACTGAAAGTTATGATTGCCACCTGGACACTTTGGGTTCCCCCTACCTTTAGGTCAACAGGCTAAGAAGGGAAATACAATGTTGGCTAGGGTGATTGACCCAGACTATCAAGATGAAATCAGTCTACTGCTCCATAACAGAGCTAAGGAAGAGTATGCATGGAATACAGGAGATCCATTAGGGTGTCTCTTACTATTACCACACCCTGTGATTAAGGTCAATGGAAAACTACAACAGCTCAATCCAGGCAGAACTACAAATGGCCCAGACCCCTAAGGAATGAAGGTTTGGGTCACTCCACCAGGAAAGAAACCACAACCTGCAGGGGTATTTGCTGAAGACAGAGGGAATACAGAATGGGTAGTAGAAGAAGGTAGTCATCAATACCAGCTATGACCACATGACCAGCTGCAGTAAACGAGGACTGTAACTACCATGAGTATTTCCTCCTTCTTTTGTTAAAAACATGTTTGTGCATCTATATACTTGTACTAAAAAAAAAAAAAAAAAAAAAAAAAAACTTCATTTTATTTTCTTTTCCTTTATCATGTGACATAAGATTTACTAAATTCATATCAGCATTTAAGTATTGTTAACTTTATAACAATAGTATTTGGGTTGGGGATTGGTGTGTTTCTGGTTGTAGGAGGGATACTTGTATTATATTAGGCATAATTTTGACCTTATTGTCTTTATTTGAAGAACAGTCAAAGTATGATCTCAGGAGATGTATATGGGTTGAAGTTGACAAGGGGTGGACTTCTAATGGTTAATACTGAGTGTCAACTTGATTGGATTGAAGGATGCAAATATTGATCCTGGGTGTGTCTGTGAGGGTGTTGCCAAAGGAGATTAACATTTGAGTCAGTGGGCTGGGGAAGGCAGACCCACCCTTAATCAGGTGGGTACCATCTAATAAGCTACCAGTGAATATAAAGCAGGCAGAAAAATGTGAAGAGGCGAGACAAGCCTAGCCTCCCAGCCTACGTCTCTCTCCTGGGCATCCCATGGATGCTTCCTGCCCTGGAACATTGGACTCCAAGTTCTTCAGTTTTGGGACTCAGACTGGCTCTCCTTGCTTATGAGCTTGCAGACAGCCTATTGTGGGACCTTGCAATCATGTAAGTTAATACTTAATAAACTCCCCTTTATATATATATGATACATAGATATATATGTATGTATCTCTCTATATATAGTCATATATATATATATGTGTGTGTGTGTGTGTGTGTATGTGTGTATCCTATTAGTTCTATCCCTCTAAGAGAACCAAGAATAATACAACAAGCCTGCCAAAGTGGATTTTCTGAAAATGTAGATGGTTGCCACTGAGACACATTGAAATATTAGAGCTTTTAGGAAGGATTACGGTAAGTAAGGTTAGCCTAAACATTGGGCTAATATTGTAAGAAAAATTAATGTGCTCTCTCTATATGTTAATGGACAAATAAAAGGTGGTCTACAATACATAGCCTAATAGACTTGTGGGAATGATTTAAGATTTTATCTGTTAAAAGAGGTACCTTAGCCAACTTAAATTTAACAGCATTTAACTGAGCAAAGAACAATTTGAGAATCAGGCAGTCTCCCAAGCCAGAGTAGGCTCAGAGAGACTCCAGCACAGCCACATGGTGGAAAAAGGTTTATGAACAGAAAAAGGAAAGTGAGGTACAGAAAAGGGAAGTGAGGGACAGAAACAGCTGGATTGGTCACAACTTGACATTTGCCTTATCTGAACACTTTTTTTTTTTTTTTTTTTTTGTCAATGCAACAAACATTTATTGAACACCAACTGTGTACACGAGAAATCTCCAGGGCTTTAACTTGGGGCATCCCAATGAATCAGTTATAATTCCTCAAGCGTCCCCTGAAACATAGATTTTTTTTTAATACTTTAAGTTCTAGGGTACATGTGCACAATGTGCAGGTTTGTTACATATGTATACTTGTGCCATGTTGGTGTGCTGCACCCACCAACTCGTTAGCACCCATCAACTCATCATTTACATCAGGTATAACTCCCAATGCCATCCCTCCCGTCTCCCCCCTCCCTATAATAGGCCCCGGTGTGTGATGTTCCCCCAACCCAAATGTCCATCAATGACAGACTGGATTAAGAAAATGTGGCACATATACACCACGGAATACTATGCAGCCATAAAAAAGGATGAGTTCATGTCCTTTGTAGGGACATGGATGCAGCTGGAAACCATCATTCTCAGCAAACTATTGCAAGAACAGAAAACCAAACACCGCATGTTCTCACTCATAGGTGGGAATTGAACAATGAGATCACTTGGACTCTGGAAGGGGAACTGAACACGTTTTGAGCAGTCGGCCCCCTTGGATTGGCCGAAACTCAGTAATTGGCACAAGAGTATGTTACTGTCTGTTTACATCTCTATTTAGATTATAGTTCACTACATACAGAGAAATCTTTAGGCTGAAGTTAAAATACGTAGAGAGGCAACTTTAGGCTAAACTTGATTGAACAAACCTTTGCTTTAGAAACATTTGGAGTCAAGCATGTGGGCATGTACTTGCTGTAATCCCAGCTACTTAGGAGCCTGCAGGTAGGGAAGAGGAGTGTTGGAGAGTTGCGGGTTGTGGGGGTGTGATCCCTTGAGCCCAGGAGTTGGAGGCTGAAGGGATGTTTGTGTCACTGCATCTCAGCCACCTGGGTGACAGAGAGAGACCCTATCTTTCAAAAAAAAAAAAAAAAAGTAAATCTAAGAATCACTTTGTGGATGGAAATATCCACTGAGTTTATGTCATTGTTAGAGGAAGCAGTAATTACAAAAGGGAATAAAAGTATACATGCTGTTTCTGGCATTAAGTCTTAAATAAATTATATGGGCTGTAGGTTATGGAGCCCTCCACTTTAGATTAATATTTATCAAACATTCACCTTTCTGTACTCTTTCCAAAGACACCAACAATACCTTTGATATTCCATTCTGTATTTTATGATAAACATCTCTGATTGTAGATATTTTGAATGGGAATGGTAGTTAGAAAGTAAAGAGAAAGAAAAGAAGAAACAAAGAAGGATGCAGGTGAAAGGAAAAAGTAAATAAGTTAATGACACAGTGAGCCAAGATCGTGCCCCTACACTCCAGCCTGGGTGATAGGGCGAGACTCCGTCTCAAAAATAATAATAATAATAAGTTAATGACAGAAAAGGAGAGATTCATGAACGTAAAAACAGATACCTTAAACCAATCAATATCTGTGTTTTCCCCTAACAAGAAAATTCCTTTTGCAAGCTCTTGTATCACTTGCTCACTTAACTTGCCCACCCCAAATTCCATCATGCTTATAGTCAAAAATTGTAGTTCTGGGTTTGCATAGGTATTCTATATGCTTTCTCTATGTCTCTTCTTTTGTCTTAACTATTTTCCCCTAAGACAATCATAAACCATACTAAGTTATTCGATCTCCCTAACGCCCAGGCTGATATTCTGCCAACATACCCCACTTTAGCCATGACAGTTGTTTATGGCCAGTGTCCATTCTAATTGATGATCTCACATCTCCTAGATCATTTTCTGGATTTCTCTTATTATTTGAATATTTCTTCCTAATGTTTATAACGTGAATTTTTGCATAGCAAATTGTTTGAGGTCCTTCACGCCTCGTAATGTTTTTATTCTTCCCTTATATATGAATAACAGTTTGGATGGATATAAAATTATAAATTCAGTGTTACTTATCTCTTTAAAATTATTTCTTCATTATCTTTTTGTATGTATTACTACTATTGAGAAATCTGATATCATTCGGATTCTTGTTAGAAATTTGATGTCAGTCTGATTCTTGGTCTTCTTTAGATGATTTGCTTGTATACCCTGGAAGATATTCAAATTTTGTATTTGTTTTGATATTGTTACATTTCATATAATGTGTGTTAAATTTCACATAACTTTATTTTCATAGGGTGCTGCAAGTCCTACTGGAGAAAAATGATATTAAAGGGAGATAGGTAAGTCAGCTTGAAATAATAATTAGTCATGAGGCATTAGGGATACTTCTGAGAAAGGGTAGAATCTCTCTCAGATCTGCCCCATACCTGTCTTCCCAGGAACTTCTGGACTACTTCTATGGGAATGAAGGTTGTTTCTTAGAGAAAAGCAAAAGAGTTGCTTGCACTAAAGTTTCTTTAAAACATGGCCTCAAGGTGGAAATACTTTCGTACCCCTTTAGCAGTAATATATAAGGAAGAGGAGTAAAGCATTGCGTGCCTGCTCTGTACCCAACCTTGAGTTTAGTGCTGGGACGTTTTACTATATGAAACGATGGAGACTCTGCCCCTCCAGTGATCCAGGGCAACCACAGCCCCAACAAATACAGCCATTCCCAGTGGAATCAGCAGGGGTGCCTGGGAGCTTTGGTGGTGGTGCCTGGCAAAGCAGCAACAGGAACGGGCAGAAGTGGTGGTACCATTGGGACAGGGCAGCATCATGGCAGATGGCCTGGAGCCTAACAGGGAAAGCAGATGGACACTGCTTTCTACCCAGTGGGTAAAAATCTAGGGTAGAATTGTCTAATACAGAGTGGGAGAGACATTTTCAGATAACTTTAACAAAAGCTACCTTGAGGTTCTATGTTCAGAATCAATTAAGCCATCACATTTCTCTCCAAACATTAATTCCTGCTACACAGAAAATATAGCCATAGAATTGTGAGCTGCTGTAGAATATATAAGATCATAGATCAATGTTTTAAAGCTGTCTGGGAACTTACTGGCTAAGCTAATCATCGTAACTTTTAAGAGTTGCTCAGCAGTTACTATTGCTGAACCTAAAACACAAATAATAAAGCCCCAGATGTGAGCATCTCTAAGCTGTTGGGTTCTGAATTTCCTAAGTGGAATACCATAAAGAGTTTATTTGAGAATTCTTATTTTATATTTTCAAAATAAATGAACTATATTCTCTAGAAGTTAGAATGTAGTACAAAATGCCATGTAAGACGTTAAATTCTAGTCAATTTTGTAAACAGTGGACTTTGGCAGTGGAGAATCAGCTGTATAAAATGGCTTCATCTTTTTAAAACTGATAAAGATTAGTGGAGTCAATGAGATAAATACCAAAAGGGTTGATCCAGGCAGAACCAGCTTGGATAACAGACTTCCTCACTTACGTGAGCTTAATGCTCTCAAGCTCAGCTCTAACCCTGGATCAAACTACTTACACTTCCTCTAAAGACTTAGAGCTAAAAAATAGAAATCTATCTGATTTTCCTTGAAATATTTTTATACAGTATTTCTATTATCTGATCATAGAGACTATTGATGACTATTTTAAAAGTATAGATAGAGGTACAGGTATGGATACAGAGCTATAAGCTTTCCCCTTGCTTTTTATACTTCAAGTACTCCAATACCTAATTCATTTGGAATACAAATTTAATTTTTTTCATTATTTCAATCTCAGTGAAAAATTTCCTATCAAACTACCAATATTAAATGTACAACTAAATAGCAAAATGTACTTAATGTGGACTTCACACTCAAAACAATTAGGAATTTTTTAAATACTGTTTGGTAGGATTCCAAATTTTTTTTACTATAATCTAAACATGTGTTTATCTTTTGCAGTTATACTTATTTACAATCAAGCTTAAAATAAGACAGCTTAAGGCAACGATTTACTTTACTTTTTACTTTGAAGGCTTATTCTTAGTTGATAACATTTCCGAATATTGCCTTAACAAATAAACCCAGTAATTGTGCTCACAGGTAGAGTCCTAAGACCATCTTTGCAGGTGCCAGTTTAAACAGGGTCCCTAATTAGGGTAACATTAATGCTCAGGGTGCCTGCTGTCTGTTGATACTACCGGAACTTAATATACTAAACAGATGTATGATTGGTTCTACCTAAGATTACATTTCTCAACTCCAACTATATTTAAATAAAACTCTTCCATTGAAATTTTAGAAACAATGAAATTATTAGAAAATAAAAAAATACAACTTAGATAAACAGTTACAAATTTGTTAAACCTTAAATATTCCAAATCATTCCATATGTCATTCAAAATAAGACAAAATAAGACTCAAGTCCTGCTGTCAAGCCACTGGCTCTGCAGCCCAGAACTGCTTTGGTTTCCAGTGTTTCATCTGTACTTATAGGGCTGACAGCTCTCTTCCACAAAGCTATGAAGAAAGTAAAGAAAGTATACATTTACTTTCTTCATAGC
>NC_045439.1:121054846-121082151 GCF_002776525.5 Piliocolobus tephrosceles
GCTATGAAGAAAGTAAATGTATACTTTCTTTACTTTCTTCATAGCTTTGTGGAAGAGAGCTGTCAGCCCTATAATTCCACAAACTATCTTGTCTTATAATGCAAAACGTGTCTTGTATTAATCATAGAAATAGTTTCTACAGGACTTCTCTACCATAGCTGCTGTCCCTTCCTGCGTAAGCTTCCTCTGGCTGTGTCTACTGTCATGGATGCACCATCATCTAGGCTTACAGTCTCACAGCCTCACAGCCCACATCTGACAACTATGACTTCACCGTGTGATTGCTCAACCTTGTTGATTCTTTACGTATTTTAAGAAACATTTGATTTGATTCTATAATTGAGGGGAGAGTAAAAACTAGCTTCCTGACTGATGGTCATGGTTGGTACATGGTTGTAAGAAATGTATATTAAAATAATTAATGTTCTGTGGTAAGAGGATGTGAATCTTTTTTTAAAAAATTAAGACTACAGAGGCTGGTAGAGTTAGATTCACTCATTCATAAACTCATTCATCAATTCTTTCATACAGATTGAATAAATCTTTGTAACTACTCCTGTTCTGTTATTTGACAAATGAGGAAACTGAGGCTAAGAGACATATCTGAAGTGTAGTCACCAAGAATCAGAGTGTGGTGTGATGTGGCTCAGTGTGCCCTCTGCTAAGGCAGCGACCCAGTGTGGCCACCTCGGGGTGGTTGGCACCCCTGTTTATTCCAGTAGCAACACAGGATCCCAGGAGCAGAGGGAACTCTCTGGCCACAAGCACAGAGGCTTTGACAGGTCACTGTTAAAGCAAAGATATACATCTTAGGCTCTATGACAGACCTTAAAATAGCTCACAAGTGGCAGCACTGCTTTGAATGACTTTGGAAAGACATCATCACACCCACAACCCAGAGAAAGCTTTTAGTTCAAAGGTGAGGAAGCTTGCATGCCAAGGTCAAGGAGCTGGAGCCTCAGTAATGTTCCAATAATCCAGACACGTATTCATCCCTGCGGGTATTGAGGAATGTTTAAATTTAACTGGAGGAAGTGCTGTCAAAGTTAAAACAAGGAATTCTCTTTTATTTAAAGCGCTTGCTCTTGATTCATTCTGGATAGTGAGTAATATATCTTAAGGTGGGAGGGGAATTGACATGCAATTGTAGATGCCTGGTGATGGTTTTCAGCTTGTGTGGCAAAGCTGAAAACTGTCGGGGTGGGGGAATAAATACAGAGAATATTTAAAGTCACTAGAATCTCAAGGTGGCCAAAGTACTCATTAATAGTTTCAAATACTGGGCACAGAATAACTACTTTTCAAAACAAGTGCACGAATTCATCAGCTGTTACTACCACAAGGGCCAAGCTTGGGAATTGACAGGGCATGTGGCTGGAAAAACTGCTTCTGTTTTGCCTCTAACACAATGTCATAAGAAAGCAGGCATTTAATAAACACTTCGAGTTACCCTGATGAGTTGAGTTTTACCTGTAGTAAGAGTTATAGTAACATCAGTCAAAATTAAGAAAGCTAAAATTCTTAGTATATGAAGGTTGCAGAATTATTAAAATAGACAATCTTTGTATTCTTAAAAACAAATAAAAATCCAAGAAATGTTAATGATCACATGAGATGTGGCAGGAAATTTTTTCCACATTTCAACAGGAAATATAAAAAGTTAATTCACTGAGATTCAAGTACATAATATATTTATTATCTATTAAGGTTTTAATAGAAAATACATATTTGAATCTCAGTTAAGTAAAATTTTAATAGGTAATAAACATATCAGAATATTCAATGCAAGTAATAACCCAAAATGCAAATTAGAAAACAATAATTAAATTAGCACAGATTATGCCCAATGCTGATGAGGATAAAACAAACTGGGCAATTCTCTTCTGTTGATAGACATGTTAATTCATTCATTCTTTCTGGGGAAAAAGTAGCAATATACATCTAAAGCCTAAAATTGTTTATAGTTTTTTGTTTTGTTTTGTTTTGTTTTTTGTTTTTTGTTTTTTTTTTTTTTGAGACGGAGTCTCGCTCTATCGCCCAGGCTGTAGGGCAGTGGTCGATCTCGGCTCACTGCAAGCTCCGCCTCCCGGGTTTATGCCATTCTCCTGCCTCAGCCTCCCGAGTAGCTGGGACTATAGGCGCCCGCCACCTCGCCCAACTAGTTTTGTTGTTGTTGTTGTTGTTGTTGTTGTATTTTTTAGTAGAGACAGGGTTTCACCGTGTTAGCCAGGATATTCTCGATTCCCTGAACTCCTGATCCGCCTATCTCGGCCTCCCAAAGTGCTGGGATTACAGGCTTGAGCCACCGCACCCGGCCTGCTTATAATTTTTAAATCAGTAACTCTTTTTATAATTATCTTGCCAGGAAAAGTAATTTTAGATACAAAGCGTTATGTAAAATGTGCTTATACCAGCATTATTTTTAACACTAAAAAATCAAAACCAACTTAAATGTTTGTGTAAGGTTGGATTCCAAGAATAATTAATAAAATATATAAAATATCCAAACATATGCACACAAGAAAAAAATGTAAATACTAGAAGGAAAATTTTCAAATATCTGGATAATAAGATTCTCCAGATTCTAAGATATGCATGATGATGTAAAATCCTAGCAAAATCCTAGGAAAAAAATGGTATCTTTTTTTTAAAGATACCCACTAAAGCACCTTGGAAGTGGGTTTTTTATGTTTTAGAGTATTTTTCCACGAAGAGGATATCCAGCTTCAGTTTAAGTGGGGTCACATGTGTCAAAGTCTCTCATTACAGGGTAGCTCTGTCCATTCCTGGGCCCTTATATAGGTTCTAGCCAGCCATATGAAAACTTGATACTGAGGCCAATCTCTGTGACAAGTACCTAATCCCTTTTCTCTCTGATGAACTGGGCCAAACTCCCCAAGGGTTAAAAGCCTTGCACATCCTCATTTGAGGTCTTTTTTCATATTTCATACCAGGCCTCCCCAGTCACTGGCTGCATTGAAAATATTACTTGCAGTCCTGTGAATCTTACGCCTGACTGGGAACATACATCTGTCCACGCTAAATGGTTTAATTCTATTATTCAGTTACTCTGTGCTGTTCCTACCAGTTAGAATATAGGCCCCCATAAAGCTGGCGGGCTCAAAACCTGAATAGAGCTTTCTCTTTCCTAGAATACTTAAGCATACGCTCTGAAACATGGGAGATCCATCTCTTGGTCACAGTTTGCTAATTTTTACATTAAAAAAATACAACTGGCGGGCGTGGTGGCTCATGCCTGTAATCCCAGCACTTTGGGATGCTGAGGCGGACGGATCATAAGGTCAGCAGCTCGAGAGTATCCTGGTTAACACGGTGAAACCCCCTCTCTACTAAATAATACATAGATTAGCCGGGCATGGTGGCGGGCGCCTGTAGTCCCAGCTACTCCGGAGGCTGAGGCAGGAGAATAGCGTGAATCCGGAAGGCGGAGCTTGCAGTGAGCCGAGATCGCACCACTGCACTCCAGCCTGAGCCACAGAGCAAGACTCCGTCTCAGAACAAACAAACAAACAAAAAAATACAACTGGCAATGTCAACTGACATACCTAGGGATGTTACACTTGCCCATTTCTATAAAGAATTCTTCCAGAGAGAACAAAATATGTTTTCCTTCCTTCTCCAGTCTCATTGATCACTGTGGGCAAGACCTCTGTGTGGCACTGGGTATCATGCTGGAAATAACCAATGAATGCTCGAAACAATGGAATCCATGATTCTTCCCAAATGGTTTTGTATAACGAATCCAAAAACGGAGCATAATTAGGAGCCAGTCATATAACATCAGCCTATTTGGGGTTGTTTCACTTTAAGTGGGTGTTTTGAATTGTGTTGTAGTGAATTTCATGCAATAAGCTAAGTCTTAAAGAACATTACCATCTTGAAAAATGGAGGAGGCTCACCGTAGGCAAAGCTTACATACCTTAATCATGGCAGAGAAGTGACCCTGGTTAAAGAAGAAGCTGGTCATGTGAATTCTCTTTTTAGCATAACCATTCAAAACAAATTACCCCAAAGTACCAATACATTTTAAGGCATGAAAGGCTTACAGCACTTGACAAATATATATAACATTGTGGAACAAAATAATGTCTTTTCCACAGACAAGACTGTATTGTTTATCATTATATTTGATGGTTTAGAAGGAGATTCAGCAATATCTGAGAGTTAAGTGCCCTCTCTCCTACTTCCTTTGGTATCATTTGTCACGAAGCAGGCACTTGCTTCAAAACCATTGAAGGTTTTTCAGAATACTATGTTGTTTACTTGCCTTCCTGACTACCAACTTATTGCTCTCCCCTATGGACTGCGTGAGTGTTTTGAAGTTATGCGTCTTTCTTTGCAGACCCTATTCCTAGTCATACAGAGAATTTTTTTTTTTCCCAAGGGAAGAAAGGATGCTACAATGAAGAAAGTGTTTCCATTATTGGTTCCAGCTACAATCTGAGAAAAAGTGAAAAAAGAAAAAGAAGTGAAATGGGAGTAACAAAAGAGTAACTGAAGCAGGAGGGAAACTAGAGAATGAAAATGTCCCCAGGATGTTGGAAAAGATGAAATTACATAAGAGCAGCAGACCTTTGAATAGAAACTATGGACCTGGAGGAACGTTAATTATAATGAAAATAAAATTGTTATAAGAAAATAAGAGGGAGAAGAGTAGAACTGATAAGGGATGCAAATTAAAAAGAAAGAATGTTTACATAAAAACACGGATTGGATGAAATGAAGAAGCAGCTGAAGCGGGTTGGTGCTCACATTTACCAGTGTTTCACCATTTAGTAAAATTTGTTTATCTGGTTTAACCCCACAAAACACAAGAACAGAACACTCTGCAAAACAGCAGAAGAAGATAGCAACTGAGCAGTCTCCATGAGCTTCCGCTTCCACCTCTTCCAGTCAAATTATAAAATAGCCACCTCCACCACATTCCCTCTGGAACCTCTGGGCATACGATTCTGTGTGAAGCACTTTAAAAAAAGTTGTTCCACTCCCTTCTGATCTCCAGGTTTTCTGATAAAGAATTAGTCATTCCAATCATTGTTCCCCTATATGCAATGCTTCATTTTTCTGTGGCTGCTTTCAAGATTCTTTTTCTTTGTCTTTGGTTTTCAGCAGTTTAATTACAGATGTATCTGAGAGTGGATCTTTTTGAGTCTATCCTGATTGGGGTGCACTAAATAATTTTTTTTTTTTTCACTCTACTTCCTTTCTTGGGCACTGCTTCCTTTAAATGGTTTTCCAGGTCTAGCCTTAGTATTGGGACAGGAAGGAAATGAATGCGTCATGTAAGGTAAATGCCAGGTGGCTCAATTCTCAGGCCCCTCTCCATGCTGTCTCATTTTTTCCTCTTAGACTTGTAGCTAGAAGAGTTCAAATAAACAGGAGATCCTTAACTCCCTAGCAGTACTTAGGGGAAAAAATGCCTTTCTTTCCCTTATTAAAAAAACCTGGCCTTCTTAACAGGTCATAAAGTTAAATATATATATATATATATATATATATAAAGTATGTGTGTGTGTATATATTCTTCATATATATATATTTCTGTATGTGTATATATATGTGTGTATATATGTGTGTGTATATATACGCATATATATACACACATACATATAAAATCTGTATTTAAGCCTCAGTGCAAGTCCCCCTTGGCTACAAATATTAATGGCTTTCATGTACATACAGACCCCAACACACCCCCAAGACTAGGAGAACAGCTGGTGATTCTCTGTGCTGAGCACAGGTGCCTCACTACCTCTTTTCTATGCCTTCTTTCACCATATCCCACCTTCCACCCCACTAGTGCCCTTTCATTACAGCTTCCTGATTGGCTTTTCATCCTGATCTCTTTGCCCCCTCACAATTTCTCTGTTATGGGTACTATTCTTTTAAACCTAATTTCTATTCTGCTGTGTTAGAAATTCCATTGAAAGTTGACTCCTTGAATTTAAAAAAAATTAAGGCACTAAGAATTGTCTTGTCTAGAAGAGCTGCTGCCCCACTTCTGAGTGCTCCTGATGAAAGGAGGAAAGGGCAGGCCCACGCCCACACAACAAGTCCAACCCAAGTTCTCTCAGGGGTCTTTGACTGGCCTAAGAGCTGAGACTCCATTTTCAAGAAGTCTGACCTCATTGAGGTCTAGCCAGTGTAAGGCAGATTTACAAAAGAAAAGGTAAACTAGATACATTTATTTATAGAAAAACAAAGACTCACCTGGAGGTGGACAGATGAACGAAGACTCAGCAGTGGGAAACTGGTAAGGAATACTTCATGGCTGGCAACCTGAAAGGGCTGGGAATTAAATGCCAAGTTGCCTTCTTTACTAACTAGAAACAGAAATATCTAAAGTCTTTCCCATTGTCCCAGAAAAACTTTCTGGTTACATTGGCAACTCAGCTTTGTTTGTATGCAATTGTAGAGAAGAAAGAGGAATGGCATAATTTTAAGCAATTGGCTAAAGAACACTAAGGAAAGATTATAATATGAGGAACATCAGGCACCCTAACAGATAAGATATTTTTGGTCAAGAATTTCAATACCTTCCTTAAGAGAAACAATTGAAACAGCATGCAGTAGTGTTTTTTGTTTTGTTTTGTTTTTTCCTAAGACAGCTAAATTAAGAAGTCATCCATATGCATTCAAGACCTCACCTGAAATTATTTAGAAAAATCATGTCTTGAAATCTCAAGGGTAAGAGTCACCCACTCTCAGAACTTATATCTTTTAGCAGTGACTTTGGATAAAGCTGAAATATATTGAAGCATCTCATTAAAAACTGGCCTTTGCTTTATCCAGTCTCACAATCCTCTGAGAAATATGCTAGGGCTGTTTGCAAAGGTAAATTTTACCTATTAGGGAGGCTGAAATGCAGCCTGTCTCCAGAACAGTTAATTGTCTGAATCTTCATTCTTTATATGTGATAACGATCCACAGCTATAGTTCCCTATAGGAAATTTTGGAAGACTGGGAAAACTATATTTCTGTCTAATCTCTGTGTTATCACTTGCCTTAACTAAATATCTCTGAAAATCTCCCTATTCTTTTTGCAATTAAATAAACTTTAGGCCTCTAACTGTATCCATGGATATCTTTCTGAAAATCACATTACTGCCCCAATGAGACGACTACACAGGAAGCCATTTTAACTAGGCACACAGAGAGTATGTGAACCATTGCCCAGGGTCTCAATTTTCCCTACAAGAAAATGACATGCAATTTGAAAATGTCTATTGGCAATAGTTATTAAACAAACTTGTAAGCATCTACCATGAGCACAGCCTAAATCTGGAATTTAAAAGGATACAAAAGTAAATGACTGTTTTCAAGTAATTTACAACTTAATGGAGAAGATTCAATAAATAAAAAGTAGAGAATAGTAAGTACCACTAAACAGGAAAATAAAATGCCTCAGGAGTTCAGAAAAGGGAGCAATTAATTCCTACTAAGTATCTTAGAAATACAAATCAAAACCACAATGAGATACCATCTCACACCAGTTAGAATGGTGATCATTAAAAGTGAGAAAACAACAGGTGCTGGAGAGGATGTGGAGAAACAGGAACACTTTTACACTGTTGGTGGGACTGTAAACTAGTTCAACCATTGTGGAAAACAGTGTGGCAATTCCTCAAGGATCTAGAACTAGAAATACCATTTGACCCAGCCATCCCATTACTGAGGATATACCCAAAGGATTATAAATCATGCTACTATAAAGACACATGCACACATATGTTTATTGCAGCACTATTCACAATAGCAAAGACTTGGAATCAACCCAAATGTCCATCAGTGACAGACTGGATTAAGAAAATGTGGCACATATACACCATGGAATACTATGCAGCCATAAAAAAGGATGAGTTCGTGTCCTTTGTAGGGACATGGATGCAGCTGGAAACCATCATTCTCAGCAAACTATCGCAAGAACAGAAAACCAAACACCGCATGTTCTCACTCATAGGTGGGAATCACACACCGGGTTCTGAGTATGTCCATGTGAACAACTACACTGCTAGCATGACCAGCATTCAAGAAAGCCAGTACACTAAACATATATAAAACCAAGGACTCTCACAGAGTCTACTTCACTTTCCTGCCACATCTACCAGAGCAGGTACTGGTATCCAAGGCTGGGAGACCTGAAGATGGATCACATCACAGGACTCTTTGCAGACATCCTTTAGCACCAGCCTGGAGCCTGGAAGCCCTGCTGGGTGATTAGACCCAGAAGAGCAGGAACAATCACTGCAGTCCAGCTCTCAAGAAGCCACATCCCAGGGGAACGGGAAGAGCACCATATCAAGGGATCACCCCATGAAACGAAAGAATCTGAACAGCAGTCCTTGAGTTTCAGACTTTTCCACTAAAATAGGCTACCCAAATGATAAGGAACCAGGAAAGTAATTATGGTAATATGAACAAAACAGGATTCTATAATACCCCAAAAGATCACAACAGCTCCCTAGCAATGGATCCAAACCAAGAAGAAATCTCTGAATTGCCAGATACAGAATTTAGAAAGTTGACTATTAAATTATTAAAGGAGATATCAGAGAAAGGTGAAAACCAACTCAGAAATTTTTTTAAAATACAGGATATGGATGAAAAATTTTACAGAGAAATAGATATCATAATGAAAAAGCAATCACAACTGAAAATAAAAGACACACTTAGAGAAGTACAAAATACACTGGACACTTTCAACAATAGACTAGAACAAATAGAAGAAAGAACTTTAGAGCTCAAAGACAAGGCTTTCAAATTAACCCAACCAGAGAAAGAGAAAGAAAAAGGAATTTTAAAAAATGAACAAAACCTCCAAGACATTTGGGATTATGTTAAACAGCCAAACTTAAGACTAATTGGTGTTGCTGAGGTAGAAGGAAAACCTAAAAGTTTGGAAAACTTATTTGAGGAAATAATTGAGAAAAACTTCCCTGGCCTTGCTATATATCTAGACATCTAAATATAAGAAGCTCAAAGAACATCTGGAAAATTCATCACAAAAAGATAATCACTTAGGCACTTAGTCATCAGGTTATCTAAAGTCAAGACAAAGGAAAGAATCTTAAGAGCTGTGAGACAAAAATCATCAGATAACCTATAAAGGAAAACTTATCAGATTGACAGCAGACTTCCCAACAGAAACCTTACAGGCCATAAGGTATTAGGGTCCCATCTTCAGCCTCCTGAAACGAAATAATTGTCAGCCAAGGATTTTGTATCCAGTGAAACCAAGCTTCATAAATACAGGAGAGATAAAGTATTTTTCAGACAAAGAAACAGAGAGAATTTGTCACTACTAAGTCAGAACTACAAGAAATGCTAAAAGGAATTCTAAATCTTGAAACAAAACCTCAAAATACACAAAAATAGAACCTTCTCAAAGCATAAAACTCACAGGACCTAGACATAACAGAAAAAAAAAAAAGCTATTAAGGCAATAATTAACATGATGAATGGAACAATATCTCACATCTCAATACTAACTTTGGATGTAAATGGCCTAAATCCTCCACTTAGAAGATACAGAATGGCAGAATGGATAAGAATTCACCAACCAAATTTCTGCTGTCTTCAAGAGATTTACCTAACACATAAAAAATTCACATAAATTTAAGGTAAAGGGGTGGGAAAAGACAGTCCACACAAATGGAAGCCAAAAGTGAGAAAGAGTAGCTGTTCTTATACAAAGATAGACAAAACAAACTTTAAAGCAACAACAGTTAAAAAAGACAAAGATGGATATTATATAATCATAAAAGGATTAGTCCAACAGGAAAATATCACAATCCTAAATATATCTGAGGCTAACACTGACAATCCCAAATTTATAAAACAATTACTGCTAGACCAAAGAAATGAGATAGACGTCAATGCAATAATAGTGGGGGATTTCAATACTCCACTGATAGCACTAAACAGGTCACCAAGACAGAAAGTCAACAGATAAACTATGGACTTCAACTGTAACCTAGAAC
Organism: Piliocolobus tephrosceles; assembly: GCF_002776525.5. Classification (NCBI taxonomy): domain Eukaryota; kingdom Metazoa; phylum Chordata; class Mammalia; order Primates; family Cercopithecidae; genus Piliocolobus; species Piliocolobus tephrosceles. The sequence continues at coordinate 121,064,848 of NC_045439.1, forward strand.
AAATGGACTTAACAGATATTTACAGGACATTCTACCCAATAGCTGCAGAATAGACATTCTTTTTCCAGCACATGGAACAGTCTCCAAGATGGATCATGATAGGTCACAAAATGTCTTAATAAATTTAAGAAAATAGAAATTATATCAAATATCCTTTCAGACAACAGTAGAATAAAACCGGAAATTAACTCCAAAGGGAACCCCTCAAACTATACAAATACAAGGAAATTATATAGTCTGCTCTTGAATGATCTTTGGGACAATAATGAAATCAAATGGAAATTTAAAAAATTATATGAGCTGAACAATAATAGTGACACAACTTATCAAAACCTCTGGGATACAGCAAAAACAGTGCTAAGGGAAAAGTATGTAGCATTAGATACCTACATCAAAACTCTGAAAGAGCACAAGTCGACAATCTAAGCTCACACACTGAGAATCTAGAGAAATAAGAACAAACCAAAACCAAACCCAAACCCAGAAGAAAGAAATAACAAAAATCAGAACAAAACTAAATGAAAAATACAAAAGATAAATGGAACAAAAAACTAGTTTTTTGTTTTTTGTTTTTTTGGTAGGGGGAGACAAAGTCTTGCTCTGTCTCCCAGGCTGGAGTACAGTGGCACGACCTCAGCTCACTGCAACCTTTGCCTCCTGGGTTCAAGCGATTCTCCTGCCTCTGCCTCCTGAGTAGTTGGGATTACAGACACGTGCCACCATGCCTGGCTAAGTTTTGTATTTTTAGTAGAAACGGGGTTTCACCATGTTTGTCAGGTTGGTCTCAAACTCCTGACCTCATGATCCGCCCTCCTCAGCCCCGCAAAGTGCTGGGATTACACAAAGTGCTTGAGCCACCACCCCCCGCCAAACCTAGTTCTTTTAAAAGATAAACAAAATCAATAGACCACTAACAAGATTAACCAAAAAAAGAAAAGACCCAAATAAACTCAATTAGAAACGAAACAGGAGATATTACAACTGAGACCATGGAAATACAAAAAGTGGTCTAAGAACACGAATAGACAATTCTCAAAAGAAGATATACAAATGGCCAAAAAATATGAAAAAATGCTTAACATCACTAATTATTAGGGGAAATGCAGATTTAAAAGCACAATGAGATGTCACCTTCTGCGAGAATGGCCATAATTTAAAAATCAAAAAATAATGGATGTTCGCATGGATGTGGTGAAAATGGAACACTTTTACACTGCTGGTGGGAATATAAACTAGTACAACCACTATGGAGTACAGTGTGGAGACTCCTCAAAAAACTAAAAGAAGAACTACTATTTGATCCAGCAATCCCACTACTGGATATCTACACAGAGGGAAAAAAGTCATTACATGAAAAAGACACTTGAACACACATGTTTGTAGCAGTACAATTCACAATGTCAAAAATATGGAACCATCCTAAATGTCCGTCAACCAAGGAGTGGATAGCTGGGCATAGTAGCTCACACCTGTAATCCCAGCACTTTGGGAGACTGAGGCGTGTAGATCATCTGAGGTCAGGAGTTCAAGACAAGCCTGGCCAACATGGTGAAATCCCATCTCTACTAAAAATACAAAAATTAGCCAGGCATGGTGGCAGACTCCCATAATTCCAACTACTTGGGAGGCTGAAGCAGGAGAATCCCTTGAACCCGGGAGGTGGAGATTGAGGTTGCAGTGAGCCGAGACCACACCATTGCACTCCAACCTAGTCAATAAGAGTGAAACTCCATCTCAATGAAAAAACAAAAAAGAGTGGATAAAGAAAATGTGGTAAATATACACAATCAAATATTACTCACCCATAAAAAGGAATAAAAGAATGTCTTTTGCAGCAAGTTGGATGGAGTTGGAGACCATTATTCTAAGTAAAGGAACTCCAGAATAGAAAACCAAATATCATATGTTCTCACCTATAAGTAGGGGCTAAGCTATGAGGACACGAAGGCATAAGAATGATACAGTGGAATTTGGGAACTTGGGTAGAAGAGGGTCTGGGGGGAGAAATAAAAGACTACACGTTGGGTACAATGTACATTGCTCAGGTGATGGGTGCACCAAAATCTCAGAAATTATCACTAAATAACTTATCCATGTAACAGAAAACTACCTGTTCCTCCACAAACTAGTGAAACTTTTTTAATAAGAAAGAAAAAGAAAAGAAAACATTCCATCTAGAAGCCACCAGAAGGACCACAACCCTACCAACACCTTGATTTTAGCTCCATTAAAACTTAATTTTGGACTTGAGAACTCTGAGATAATAAATTTGTCTTGTTTTAAAGCACTAAATTTATAGTAATTTGTTAGAGTAGCAACAGGAAACTACACATCAATTCACACCACAGAACTTGGGTAGACTCAGAAATTGGAAACCACAGACAGCTCTGAAGCTGATGTCAGAAATAGGCAGAAAAACAGGTCAATATGAAGTCTAAATAAGGAGGACTTTGACCACCAGTTCTCCTCTTTTACCTTATGTAGCCAGGTGACATCTCCTCTCCCATCATCACAGGAACAGAGTATTTTATGTTCTAGAAAAATGGAACCAGGGAAGCTCCAAATTTGACAAAATCTGGCACAGTGGAGGGAAGGGCTGAGGCACCAGGCTGAAAACCATCTGCTTACGGAATGATGAAGTTGCCAACCCCTTCCCTAGACTCACAGTCTCTCAGCACAGGAGAACAGAGGGTTTCTCTCTGAGGAAACATCTCCAGATGCAGCACGTCAGGGTCCATCAGCAATCATCTGGTTCCTGCTTTGTTCCCTACAGAGAAGTCTGGCAGCTGAGAAGCCCCAGCTATGCGCACAGAGTTTCCTCACAGTATTTTAGAGCTCCACTCTAAAATATGAGTGGGTAGGCAAGACACAAGATGTTTGAGACAGACAGACTAGGTTCATATCCTGACTCCGACACGAAGTATGTGACCATTGTCAATCTAATTAACCTTTCTTTACCTCAATGTTCATATCTGTAAAATAGAATAAGATTTTTACTTCATAAGGTTGTTGTAAAGATTAAATGAGATTTCAGATAAAAAGCATTAATAAGGCCGAGTGCAGTGGCTCATGCCTGTAATCCCAGCACTTTGGGAGGTCAACGCAGGCGGATCAAAATGTCGGGAGATCGAGACCATCCTGGCTAACACGGTGAAACTCCGTCTCTGCTAAAAACACAAAAAATTAGCCAGGCATGGTGGCACGCGCCCATGGTCCCAACTACTTGGGAGGCTGAGGCAGGAGAATTGCTTGGACCCAGGAGGCAGAGGTTGCAGTGAACTGAGATCACACCACTGCACTCCAGCCTGGGTGACAGAGCGAGCCTCCGTTTCAAAAAAAAAAAAAAATCCATAATAGTGAGTAAACGAAGACAAAGTTCAAAATAAAAATAAACACAAATAAAAAAAATTCAGATGAAAAAGAGATCATGTAGGGATCCAAAGAAAATTTTATGAATAAAAATGTCCTTTAATATCTTCAGATGAAATGAGAATATACTATAATAAATTAAAGAAAGGCTCTTGAAAATTAAAAATATGATATCAGTAATGAATATGTCCACAGAATTGTTGAAAAACAAGGTTTACATAGTCTCCCAGAAAGTGGAATATGACACAGACATCAACAATATATTTTTTTTAAAAAAGGTAAGAAAATTCAAGGATCAATTGGGGCACCCCACTGTTGCTGCACCCTCAGATTATGTAGGTATGTATCTGGCATACCTACTCTTCCATTTTCACTTTTCCTTTTCACTTTTCCATTTCTAATTTCCAGTGTTGGTAGACAAAGCATATTTACCAAGTAGTAGCATTTGCAGGGATAAAATTTTGCATTTTGAACCACAACTACATAGTTTGTAAATAATCTGTATAATAATACCAGAGGCAAAATATATTGTTTCCAATCTTCTCCCTGGTTCTCATTTCCTTTAAACCTTATCAGTGAATACTTAGGAACCATTTCTTTATCTCATCACTTCAACCTAATTCATTTGGGCAGAACCAATTTTCATTCCTATTTAATTTCCATTATAAATGTGAAAGAGAAGATGAAGGAAATAAATAATAAAGTCATAAAAATCACAGTTTCAAGATGCTTCACAAGAACAGTTGTGTTCAAATTACTTTAGTTTTTTAATTCTTCACTTTTATGTTATATGGTCTGTGCATTCCTAAACCCCTTTTGTCTTATCTGTTCCTGAGTACTACCTAAACTTTTTTTTGTTTTTGAGACAGGGTCTTGCTCTGTCACCCAGGTTGGAGTGCAGTGTGTAACCACAGCTCACTGCAGTCTCAATCTCCTGGGCTCAAATGATTGAGTAGTTGAGACTACAGGAATGCACCGCCACACTGTGTGTGTTTGTGTATGTGTATATGTGCGTGTGTGTGTGTGTGTGTGTGTGTGTAGGTGGGGTCTCACTATGTTACCCAGGCTGAGCTCAAACTCCTGGATTCCAGAAATCTTCCCGCCTTGACCTCCCAAGGTGCTGAATTTACAGGTGTGAGCCACCACACCCAACCACTTTAACTCTTACAACCTACTTTTGTTTTTTTGTTGTTGTTTTTGCTTTCTTTTTTTATTTTTTTTATTTTTTTATTTTTTTTATTTTTGAGGCGGAGTTTCTCTCTTGTTGCCCAGGCTGGAGTGCAATGATGTGATCTCTGCTCCCTGCAGCCTCTGCCTCCCAGTTTCAAGCAATTCTCCTGTCTCAGCCTCCCAAATAGCTGGGATTACAGGAGTGAGCCGCCACACCCGGCCACAACCTGTTTTCCAGTCTTTTTAGCAATATGTTTTTCATTAGCTGAATTAGCTCATTCTTCTATAAAAAGTGTGATAAGAGGGGGGAAAAATTTTGCCTTGACCTTCAAGGCAAAATCCCACAGCAGCTGAAACAAACACCAAATGAAAAACTGCCACCAAAACTCATTCTACGTCTGAGAATGGATAGATCAAATATACCAAATGAAAGCATGCCAAACTTACATAAGCACCATATATGGAAAGTTGATAGATGATATTCCTCAATCCTTATGAATCTCAAAACAATACCCCACCCCTCTCTCTCAAAGCTAAACCATAACAAAGCTGACCTTGGTCAATGGCATCATCTGGTGATTGCCACAAAAGACTGCCCAAACCACCTTCTTCCTCAGGTGTCCCCAACCCCATTCGTGGTTTCACTTTCTGCTGTTTCAGTTACCTGTAGCCAACCACAGTCCAAAATTATCAAATAGAAAATTCCAGAAATAAGCAATTCGTAAGTTGTAAATTGTATGCCATTCTGAGTAGTGCAATGAAATCTCCTTCCTGCTTCTTCCAGTTTGGGATCTGAACTTTCCTTTGCCCAGCATATTCATGCTGTCCACGTTTAATAACTTGGTAGCTTTCTTGGTTATCAGATCTGCTATTGCATGTCACAGTGTCTGTGCTCAAGTAACCCCTATTTTACTTAATGATGGCCCCACAGCAAAGGAATAGTGATAATGGCAATTCAGATATGCCAAAGAGAAGCTGTCAAGTGCTTTTATTAAATGGAACATGTTCTACTTAAGAAACAAAGAAAAACATTATGCTGAAATTGCTAAGATCTACAGTAAGAATGAATCTTTCATCCATGAAATTGTAAATAAGTAAAAACAAATGTGTGCTAGTTTTGCTGTCTTGCCTCAAACTGCAAAAGTTACAGCCACAGTACATGATAAGTGCTTAGTTAAGATAGAAAACACATTAAATTTGTGGGTAAGATATAAACAGAAATGTGTTCTGATTTATGGCAGCAGGGTCTAGTACTATCCAAATTTCCAGGCATCCACTGGGTGTGTTGAAATATACACCCTGCAGATAAAAGGATGCTACTGAATAGTGATTCCACTCTTTCATTACTATAACTGTTTATTTCACTTCTATCAGTGAGGGCAAGAAAATGTTTAGAATTTTCAAAATAATTCTATGAGCTTGTATTTTGTATTTTGTTTTGTTTTTACCAAAGTAAAATATTAACAAGTGTAATAAATTCAAAATATATAGAATTCACAAATTAAAATCACAAAAAGTAAGATAAAAATGTAGAAATATTTTAAAATGTAAAAAAAAGTCACATTTAAACCCACCATCCAAACTAACACTAATAACCAGGCATGGTGGCCCATACCTGTAATACCAGCTACTCAGGAGGCTGAGATGGGAGAATCCCTTGAGCTGAGGTGGTCAAGACTTCAGTGAACTGTGATTGTGCCACTACCCTCCAGCCTGGGTGACAGAGGATAACACAAATGAGCTGCCCACATTCAGGTGATTTAATAATTAAAATGCATATTTTATTTCCTCATCCAATACCATTAAAGTACAATAAAGGAATTTTTTAAGAACTAAATCCACAAAGATGGGAAGTCCTGGAGAAACAGCAACAAAATTTTGGAAGATGGAAAGCAGATCATGAGAGGGAACTGACTTACAGACCCAAGGCAAAGATGTCTAAAGCCAACAGTTAAGAAAGCTGATAAATTAGATGATTTACACTGTAAATTCCAGCTACCTGTAGGACTAGGAGTAAGTAATGAAGACAGAGAGGTTAACATAAGGAAAATTTAATTATAGTTGTGTGTGTAGCAGGTAGGTCCTTTTCCCCACAGCATGCTGAAAGATGACCGTCTTTCCCAACACCAGGAGAAACGTAGAGTTTTGCCTTCAGAAGGGTAAAACAGGGTTTCTGAACCAGGGAATGACTCAGGCATAATTGAGGAATTGGGTACCATACGTAAAAGGGAAATTAGGATATCAAATGCTTGTTAAGTGCTCTACACTAAGTGCTGAGACCTTTAGCCACCTGGCCATAACTTCCCACAGCTCTGGGAGCCAGACTTCACCCCATTAGAAAGAGCAGAAAATTTTACCTGAATAACCTCAGAGAATAAGACAAGGAAAGAACACCAAATCACCCTAAGTGAAACTCAAATCGCCCCACATTCCGTGAGTACTTTAGGCTCTCACTTTTAATCCAAGCAGACAACAAAGGGTCAAGGAACATTTGAAGAAATTGGTTTATGAGACAGATAAAGACAAAAACAAACAAACTGGAAAATAATAATTTACAGAAAACAGAGATAATGCCACTAGAAAAAAAAAAAAAAAATCTGTACTTACCCTCAGAATAATAAGAGGAGAAGTTACTTCCATGAAGTATGATGCTACCTTTTTTAAAAGCTCTTGAAAATTAAAAATATGGTAACAGAAAAGTTTTTTAAATCAATAGAACGATTAGAAGATACATTTGAGAAAATCTCCCAGAAAGTAAAGTAGGAAGACAAACAAATAGAAAAAAAAAGAAATTGAAGGAGGAAGCAAAAAGTATAATGTTCAAATATTAGGTTAATTTGAATAAGAGTTCCAGAAGGCAAAATAACAGGTGGGAGGATATCATAAATAAAATAATTTAAGAAAATTTCCCAGGACTAATAGACCTGATTTTCCAGGTTGAAAGGAGCCATCGAGTGCTCAACACAATAGGTGGAAACTTTTCAAAACATTGAGGACACGGAGAAGATACTGAAAGCTCCTGGGAATTTAAAAAAAACAAAAAACAAAAAAAAACAAAAAACAGATAATATGCTACAACACAAAAATGAAGCATCAGAATGGCTTCTGACTTATCAGCAACCCTGGAAGCTGAAGGATTGTGAAGCAATACCTGCAAAATTCTGAAAGGAAATTACTTCCGACAGAGAATTCTATACATGTCAAATTATCAAGCAGGTGGAAAAGTAAAACAACGATATTTACTGACGTACAACATCTCAAATTTATTTGTCACATAACCTTTCTCAAAACATAACTGGTAGTCGTGTTCCAACAAAATGAGAAAGTAAACTGAGAAAGAAGAATATATAAAATGTAAGAAGCAATGCCTTCAACCAAAGAGAACAGTGAAGAGAAAGTCCAGGGTAATAGGGAAGGAAGAATCCAGGTTAACCACTGCATTCGAAGAGAGAGGGAAACTGGTTTAGATCAGGACATATCAGAACATTTGTGCCCAAGGACGGCACAAGGCACCATATCTGTAACCATCCATCCATTCAGAGGGAACAGGTAGACACAGATAAGGTCAACCAAACCATCATTTTATTGATGCTATCCACACTAAAGATGGCATATGGCTGCAACTGAAAGATGAGACCATAAAGAAATATATTTTGGCTGGGCGCAGTGGCTCTCACCTGTAATCCCAGCACATTGGGAGGCCAAGGCAGGTGGATCACTTGAGGTCAGAACTTTGAGACCAGTCTGGCCAACATGGTGAAACCTCATCTTTACCGAAAATAGAAAAATTAGCTGGGCATAGTGGTGGGTACCTGTAATCCTAGCTACTTGTGAGGCTGAGGCAGGAGAGTTGCTTGAATCTGGGAGGCGGAAGTTGCAGTGAGCTGAGATTGCGCAACTGCACTGCACTCCAACGTGGGTGACAGAGTGAAACTCCATCTCAAAAAAAAAAAAAAAAAAAAAAAGAGAGAGAGAGAGAAATATGTTTCTAGTGAGGTTTTCAATAAAGCCTGACATCACTGTCTTACTGAACTTCTTGACAAGAGCCTTCTGGTCCTCATCAACTTCAATGCCAATTACACATAAATCTATCCAAATAATTCAGATTTTTAGATATTTATGTGTGTGTTACTGCATGTATACATACAAACACTTGCCTATTCACAGAATATCTCTGGTACACTGAAATCTCAGCCTTTACCTCTGTACAATTCATCCATATAACCAAAAAACACTTGTACCCCAAAAGCTATTGAAATAAAAACAAACAATAGTATCTCTGGAAAGATACACAACAAATCCACAATGTACACTTTCCTCCTAGGGAAAGCAACTGGGCCAGCAGGATTAAAGAGGTATGAGGAAGACTCACTTTTAACAGTAGTTATCTTTTTGCCTCTTTTGATTTCTCAAATACAGACTTATTAAACAAATAAGACAAAATTATTTTACCCACAAAATAATAATAAGGTGCATTATCTACTATTTCTATCTCCCCATCAAGCTGTTCATTTTGTTTACCCACACACTTGTTTTTAACACTTTTGTTCATTTAGCTCACTATTTCATTTTTTGCCCAATTATCTTGTAGGAAGGATAGGGAAATCTACCTTTTCATTTCACTTGTGAGGCAAAAAAATTATCCTAATTATGTCTGATCTGCCTAAGAGTAGTGCTAATATTTCCACATCAAGGAACAGTAAATTCACCAGTTCTGAAGGGAAATTAACCATAATAAAAAGTCATTGCCACCACCAGTCTCTAAAGACCTTGCCTTAAAGGCTTAGAAAATTCAAATTTTTAAAGTAAACTCTCATGTATCTCCTCTTTTACTTTAATTAAGACTACTTTATGCATCGGATTTAAAGATTTAGAAACTCTTATTCAATTTGTTTTTAGTTTCATTTAATTTCCATACTGCAACAGCATTGCTTCCATGTTTTCATCCAGTTTCCTGATTTAGGCTGCATCATGTCTGCACTAGAGTGAGATAACTGTTACGCTTGATGCTCATGCAAGCCCTTCCTAGAAAAGAGTCAGGAGTTAGAGACCTACCTACCAGAACAATGTAAACAATTAATAAAGCACCCAAAAACAGTCTTTAGGAAGAAATTACAATGAGCAGATGGGCATGGCCTCTTCAGCCTGGAAGGAAAGAATAATCAGATGCCCCATTAGGTGTTGATAACGAAAAGGCTCCACAAAGAGCGGCAAACAAGTGGCCCCATGGGACATCGAGAACAACTATCCAGGAGTTTGGCAGTGGCAGCAAAGAGAGAAGTAAAACAGGACATAAAGCAAGTAAGACCCAGATAGAGATTACACCAGTAACTGGGATGTAAGAAAAGAACCAGCTCACTGGGGATGTGGTAAGAGCCACTAACAAGTTCTGATCAAGTAAAACTCTGATCTGAAACCAATACACTCCTGAAATATGGCTCTGTAAGTTCTCCTTGAACAAAGAGACTTTAAGAAGAGCCTATTTTAGGAAGAGGGAAAGAGATTGAAAGATTGGAATTAAGTTGTCTTAGTCTAAGAACTTGAAGTAGGGATTATGAATAGGAGTCATGGAAGCCAGGCAGGTGTCACCAGCCTGGAGACATAATCACCATTTATATTCTGTGTTACATATAGAGAGATGTGTTCTACATTTCAACTTAACGAAGTCATCTTTGAAAACATAAACTCTTCAAGTTAGAAATTACTTACATCTAGGTAGTAGTTGCTCTTTTACCATCTGCAATGAGTTATACCTTAAGAGTTGCTAAATAGTTGTGCTGGGATGTTTTTGGTGGTTGCAATAACTGGGGTGTGCTCCTGGCACTTATGGCGTAGGGTCCAGTGATCGTAAAAGTCCTTCAATAAGGTAGACAGACTTGCACATACACATAAAATGTCCCCCCCACAAAATGCCAAGAGCATCCCTATTGAGATATACCTATTGTTCCACTTCACTAGTGTGCTTCCCATGTGTGAATGCAGCACTGTGAGATTTCAAAGCTTCCATTAGAGACCTTAAAAGTTCTATTCTCAGGGAGGGTAGTGGAAAAAAACAAGAACAAGTAATAACAACAACAAAAGTATTCTCTGATTGGGCATGGTAGTTCACGCCTGTAATCCTAGCACTTTGGGAGGCCAAGGCGGGCAGATCCCCCGAAGTCAGGAGTTTGAGACCAGCCTGACCAACATGGAGAAACTCTGTCCCTACTAAAAATACAAAAATTAGCCTGGCATGGTGGCTGGCACCTGTAATCCCAGTTACTTGGGAGCCTGAGGCAGGAGAATCACTTGAACACAAGAGGCGGAGGTTGCAGTGAGCCGAGATCATGCACTCCAACCTGGGTGACAGAGGGAGAGATTGTCCAAAAAAAAGGCCGGGTGCGGTGGCTCATGCCCGTAATCCCAGCACTTTCGGAGACCAAGGCGGGCAGATCATGAGGTCAGGAGATTGAGACCATCCTGGCTAACTGGTGAAACCCTGTCTCTACTAAACAATACAAAAAATTAGCTGGGTGTGGTGGCTGGCGCCTGTAGTCCCAGCTACTCAGGAGGCTGAGTCAGGAGAATGGCGTGAACCCAGGAGGTGGAGCTTGCAGTAAGCCGAGATTGCGCCACTACACTCCACCCTGGGCGATAGAGCAAGACTCTGTCTCAAAAAAAAACACAAAAACAAAAAATCTTTACCTAAATTCATTGTTGACAGTTTTTTAAATATGGAGGGAACATCACGTTAGGTTTGTAGACATGTCTTTCATAAACATTTTACCTAATTACGATAAACATGTTAGAATTAGTTCAGAATTATCACGTAAAAGACTACATAAGAGAAATCACTTGCTAATGTTTTTTCTGAATAGCAAGGAAACATATGGGTGAGAGAATCTAAGCCATTCTCAAAGTAATAAACTCACTCTAGGGAACAAAAATCAATTAAAGCAAATCTGCCATCGATCTCAAATTTGACAAATCACCTCTCAGCTTTGCAACAGGTAGCTGTTGCAGGTTAATATTCAATCAAGGCACTGAAGGAAGCATCTTCAAAATAACTTCCTTGTCATTACCCTCAAGAGAGACTTGTTTATCAGAAAGTCACCTTCAGTTTTTAAAACAAGAGAAGGACATATGTTTTTGATTCCAGGGAGTGCTTGAGTTCCAGGCACCAGGAGATTAGAATGAACTTTTCACCTAGTTCAGCTCATTAAATTCAATGGAGGTGCTGTCTGTACAACGGAATAACGACACCCATAAATCTGCAGTCAGCTGTGGATTTACTAAGACGCATTCACACATGAGGCTTCTCTACACATTTACCTTAGCGTAAAGTACATCATCAAGGCCCCTCGTGTTGCGCCTAACCACCCTCTAGACAAAGGCATTTCTACAAAATGCCTTTAGAGCACACCTACTTCAATAATGTTGCACACACATAGGCGGAATGCATGGACTGGTAAATCAAATCTGTCTTGCAGATTGAACTTTCACACTTCGGGGTGACGTAAATTAGTTTCTGATGGGAAAATGTGATTCACATTTTACAGAATTTGGTCAGCCAAATTTAAAGAGCAGAATTTTTTTATGTCACCCTTGGCAGACCAAAAGATAGACAATCTGGTTGTCCTTCCGATAGCATGCTCCAAACATACCCCCTGCCCCCCACCCACTAGCTACCCTACATACACACCACCCATATAAGCTCAATCCACCTTCCTGGTACATGTCAAATTCAATTTCTCTCTCCTTTTCCGGGTCCTGTGGTTCTTGTTTTCTCTAACACACATTGGTACATGTTACTCTCTGTTACCGATTTTGTTAAAACAAGTTTCATGTTTTCATTGGTCACATATATGCCATGTGCACACCTTGTACATAGCATAACCCTGTGCAGAGTAAGCACACAGGTACTTATTAATAGGGGTATGTTCTTATCAACTTAACATCTAAAAAGCAATTTTCTTGAATTCATTTTATTAATATCGATCTCAGTGATTATTTTAAATAGGCTGATCAGACAGCTGCCTAGGCAGGAGATTTGAAAGTGACCAAAAGTCCTGGTCTGGATAAAAATATCTCCCTTGGGTTACTGGTTTTCTTTCTTCCAGTCTGAAATTTCCCATTAATGGGTTAAAATACCAAAATGAGAACATAATTTCTAAAATTATCAAACAGTATCAGGAAACTGTATTTTCTTACATAAAAACAAGGAATGCATATAATCATTTATCATTCAGTAGAAGTACAAATATGCTACAAAGAGGAGGATATTTTCATTGGGAAGAGGTCTGTGGAGAGAATCAGCCAGAGCCTAGAAGTATGGGAGTAGAATGATTTTGCCTTTTAGTTTGTCCAAGACAGTCCCAATATACTCCAGCTGTTCTGGAACAATTACTCATGAAGCTCCCTTTCACTCTCCCAAGTGTCTCAGTCCGGGTGATAAATTACAATTATTTGATGGATGAAGATCTTGTGCTAAGACCTGGGCCCAGTTCTTGGGCACATTAGCTTCTGGAAGGTAGTGGAGAGAAATTATTTTAAGAGCTGGAACTAGAATTTGCTTCTTCTCCTGACTCCCAATCAGTGCTCTCTTTTTCTAGACAGGCTTTTATAACAACACTGTTATTATTCCTGTCTCCTCTAGGCTTCTTTTGTCCTCTCAAAAAGGTTTGAAGAACTTTGATGATTGATGTCATCTCTGGCCATTCTTTCACTTGTCTTAAGCCTCAAGAATCATGCTAAAGCAAAAAATAGTCATTCAAGATAGTTTCAAAATAGTCATTCAAAATAGTCAAGATATGTTTACTGATGGACTGATTACCTTCTTCCGTAATAAAGGGAGTGATGTGCTGCAATTTTATGTTCTGAAGTTCCTGACATTTGTCAGGCATAAAACTGAGAGTTTCACAACCTGAAAAATTGATTTTTACAATTTTTTGCTCCAGCTTATTAACTTTATCTTCTCTTCCATCACAACTACCAGCTTCAGATTTCTTTGTAGATTTACTTTTATAATCTACAAAGATATTGTCTGCATATATAACAAGTCAACTGAGATGTAGTTGCTGGGTGGCAAGCATGGCATATTCATCAGCCAAAAGGGTGTCACTTGCATACCATCCTAAAAACCCATGACTCCAAGATGTCCCTCAACACATTGATAAAATGTGAGAGACGTGAGCTTTGGGGCAAGTAGCATTGTGTTGTGCAAATCTAGGTTGCCACTGAAGTGATGTGTTCAAAAACAGCAGTTCTGCTCTGGCCTTCCATTAGACAAAATGACAAATTTAAATTTGTGAATTTTAAGTGCTCGTTAGATGTTAAAAATGCAAGTTATAACGGGCAAATTTGTAAGTGTTTTTTTGGTTCGCTGTTGGTTCTGTCTGAATTCAAAGTTGAAAGATTTTCCTTCTCCCCACAATTTCATTTTTTAATTGTCCAAAATCAAGCTTCATTCAAGCTTCAATATCAACTTTATGATAGAGAAAGAAAAGGAAATCATCTGGGATAGATGCCAGGTCTCCTGATCTAATTTTGTCACCTACCAAAGGACAGACAGATTTTGATGGATCTGTTTACACACATCTAGTCATATAACATAATGATCACGTTGTACTAACCTGGCACTTCTGCACTCTTACTGCTGTGAACTGGCATAGAATTCCCTGGTATTTATCACAGCCAGGTTTCTAAGAAAAGGATTAAAATGGAAATACATTTTATTTGAACCAAGTTTAGTTTTTGATTAAACTTAATTTTATGATTCAGAATGTTGCTTTTTATGATTGTTAAAAATGACCAAAAATGTTTAAGCATACATTTGGGTTAAATATAAAAATGAATCCAAAAATGAAGCTGGCACAACTCACCATAGATCCAAGGATTCACATGATACATGTCCCTCAATGGAGGTGAAACAGGTAGTTAATGCACGACAGCTTGGTGATTGCTGATACCTCCTGGTATATGACAAGCCTTTTTTTAAAAAAAAATTTGCTACATCAAACTCTCTTCACAGGATTTCATAGAGAAAAAAATACACCCAGCTGTTTAAAAAAAGCAAAATACTTAACTGACAGCATGATCATCAGTGGAAGCCATGGAATATTCAGTTGTCGGGGGTTCTCAAGGGCAGATTTTGCAGCTTTGTGAAATCCTTACTCATTAAGTGCTTGATTCAAAAACACGGCTTTCATCTTTAGAGTTGGAACTTCATCTCATGAATGCTTGACATCCCATGGGCAATTACAAAAGTATTTACTGAAAGTTGCTAATAGAAAAATAATTACCAAAAAAAGATGAGCTACCACTTAATCCCCTGAAGGAAGAGAGCTGGATTTATTGGCTGTGCCAAGTGACATCTTGAAGTGATTAGATAATTCTGTACCAAAAATGCCCTAAATGAGGAAAAAAGTAGACTTTGGGTCTTCATGGTACAAATAGGCTCTCTAAATATCAGGGGAGCACTTTCTTCTGGCTGAGTAGACATCACTTGTCTATACACATACTTCTACTTTTACAGACAATGTTTCCTTAAGTACTTCCTAATTAAGGCTCACAGGCAAGATTCTGCCCAAATTAACCAGAGTTGTCTACATGAGTTGCTTTGTTTATTTGTTTTAAATTGCACATTATTTTAAAATGTATTTCCATTTTAATCTTTGAAATAATTTTAGATTTCCAGGAAAGTTACAGAGATAGTACAGAGTATTCCCACATACCCTTCTCCTGGCTTCCCACAATGTTATATAACCATACTGCATTTTTGAAAATTAAGAAATTAACATTAGCACAATACTAAACTACAGACTTTATTCATATTTCACCACTTTTCCCACTCACGTTGTTTGCTATTCTAGGATCCAATCCAGGATATCCCAAAGCATTTTGTCACCAGATCTCTCCATTCTTCTCTGATCTATGACAGTCTTCTAGTCTTGTCTTGTTTTGGGGGATCTTGACACTTTTGAAGAGTATTGGACATTTTGTAGAATGCTCCTCAATTTGGATTGTCTGATATTTTCTCATTAGACTGAAGTTACAAATTTTGACGAGAAATACTAAAGAGGTGAGGTACCCTTCTCATAACACCCCTGAGCTGTTTTCTTAATTTATTCTTAATTTTCTAATCTCCTTGGCATATATGAAGGAAACCTCTGAGCTGTTTTTGAGCAAGGACTAAGATGGCAAAAAGTTGTATGTAAACTCTTATACAAGCATGTAATAGCTTATAAGTAAATAACTTGACAAGTTGCTTAAACATGAAAACTAGCAACGAGTTCCAGGTTCTAAATCTGGATCTGTTTGCTTTAGAGATTTCAACCAAAGCATCCCACCCAAAATGTTTTGAATTACAATTAGTTACCAGGTCTTCACAGAAATTTGGTATAAATAATAAAGTACTAAAGCCTATACTTGATTAGCTTTATTTATAAGTTTGAGTAAATGTAAGAACATCCCCATAATAGAAGTACTCTTTCTGATTTGTATCAATATGCTTCATGGGGTGTGAGAAAAAAGGGTAGAGATATACCTAATATGCTCATAAAAACAGCACATATGTGGTACATAGTTTGCCACATATACAAATATTAGTATATTATGAGCATATTTTTTACAAATACATTGACAATCGATGCTTTAGACTAGTAGTCTCAAAAAATGTTTTGTCTTATTCCCTTTCATAAAGATGTTTTAGTATACATCTTGCATAGCCTCGTTTCTTCCTCAAAAAACAAGAGTCTAAGACAGTGGCTTCCATACAGGGAGTTTATTTGCAGGAATAATCCCACCAAGGAGAACCAGAGAGTAGGGGCTGGAAAAGGGAAAACAGGGAAGGTCAGAGGCTAATTCAAAGGGGACATAATTGGGCTGGTTACTATTAAGGGCCAATAAGGGCCAATGAGGTCCCTCCAAAGAGCCATGTAGAATACATTTTAGAACTGTTCATCCAGGACATAGGAAAGGTATGTATTTATCCATTGGCTGTCAGCTCCCATTGAGTCAAGTTTCTCACACTTCCATATTTGTGTATGCTTGAACATGGTTGGACAGAGGTAGAGAAAGAATAATAGGTAATAGATATATGGAGAAGCTGAAGCATGAGGCTGACAAATCACACCTGTGCATGATTGGATGCCACACAACAGAGTACAAAGGAGGACCAAGAGTATGTGAGCCGGGGTTTAATACCTGCAGCCAGTGTATGTAAATTTATATATAAATGTATGCATTATGTGTTAATCCATACTAAATTTTAGTAAAGTTCATTTCATTGTTTTTCTTAGGTAAAAATAAATTGTAAATAGAAATCTTAATATTTTCTTCCTACAGCCCAATGAATGGTCTTGCATGTTTGATCCATGCCCAGATTGTACATAGCCTACTTTGGAGACATCTTATTTAGACTATAGTACATTTTCTTTCCATGATTTTGAAGAAGTTTATTCTAGCTGCTCCAACTAAGAAAGCTAACAATGGAAAAAAATAGAAACAAAAAGTCCAGTTAAGAAGCTCAATTAAATTAAACCATTGACTTCTTTCCTCATTTGGAAGCAGTTGCAATTAATTCTGTTTCTCTACTCAAAAATAACAAGGGTTTTTTTTTTTTTTTCTTCTTTTTTTTTTTAAGGGAGCATGACCTAGTACAGTGTTTCTCAACTTTGAGCATGCATAAGAATCACCTGTGAAAAGTGATTATAAGACCAGTGAATATACAGATTGCTAGGCCCAAACCTAAAGTTTCTAATTCAGTAGGTCTGGGGTGAAGCCTGA
>NC_045439.1:121082161-121097778 GCF_002776525.5 Piliocolobus tephrosceles
CCTAACACCTGTGGTGTTTTGGAAACCCCTGGCCTAGTAGAAAGTGTATGGGCTTTGGCCTCAGATAGGCCTAGGTTTAAACCACATCTCTACCACATGCTAGTATGAGTATCTCTGAGTATCAGCTGTAAAATGAGAATAATCCTCACTGCAAGGGGCTGTTTTAAGAATAAGAAAGGAGCGAAACATTTGCAAAGTTCTCAGTGTAGGGTTGGGCACACAATTATCATCAATAAAAATAAGAGCGCCGAGATCTTGGATTATTTTAGCGAACTATTTTAGAGTAACAAGAAGTAATATAACAAAATCTGTCAGAAAACAAGTCTTCAAGACAGGTGTGGTATTTTTGTTTGTTTGTTTGTTTGTTTTTGACAAATTGAGGGTAATGCAGAAATGGCACTAAAATTTTGGTTTCCATAATCAGTTAAGGATTGTGCTATAAGTATTCCTGTCTCTAGTTTCTTTTTCTCACTTCCTGACTCACCCTAGTTTTTGTTCTGCTGTTAACATTTTTCACAGAAGTGTGTCAGGGAGAGAAAGAGGTGGCTTCATAGGCCTGAACACCAGCACAAAGGGAAGGGTCCAGCATTGGGTGGGCACAAGAGTTTCCAGGGGGTGAAAAACCTCTGTTGATCTCTCCCTTGCCTTTTACAAAAATGAGATTTTTAAAAATCTGCCAAATGTCTTATGGAGTGCTAGGTAAATGTTCTGAGTTTTAGAGTATGAAAATATTTCAGATTGTCCAGTCTTTTGGCAATATCTTCAACTCTACATTTTATTTAAAATGTGTATATTCATCTTACAATTATTTTTACCATGTTGATTTGCTCATCTATAAATGTATGCTGCTTAAGTAGTAGTTTAAATGTAAATTTTAATGAATGCTATGAATCAGTGCCTAATTTGCACATTTTATTAATTACCTGTGGTTTGGGATAATCCATCCAAGATGTTCCCTATTACCCTGGGTAATTAAGAGTTGACCTATTTTCAAATTTTTGCGGCTCAAATAGAATGAATTCCAGTCAATTTTCTTTCTTAATAGAAAAACCATCATTTATTTAAATAGTCCATCAGCCATAATTGGAATATGAAATCTTGGGATGAAAATTGACTTTCAAAGGTCATAGAGTCCATCCTCTACCTCTGGGTAGACTGTCAAACCAGCCAGCAAATATATTCCATCTTTTACAGCTTATTTGTAAAATGTAGCCAAGAATGTGCACCAGCCAGAGGAGCAACCTGTTTCTCCCTCCTAACCATCTGAGTCCTTGCCCTAAAGAAAGGTCAATCAGGCAGTTACCAATATTTGCCGAAATAAACATGTATGCAAATACAGACAGACACTGTATCCACATACCCTCACACAGAGGCATGACAATGAAGTTTCACGCAGCTTGGGTGCACTCCCCCTCAACATTCTCTTCCTTGGGTGTGAATCGTGCTCTTTTTATGCCTAAGGAAGGATCAGGCATTTCCTTGTGAGACTTTTCCCCCCACTCAAAAAAAAAAAAAAAAAAGAAAAAAAAAGCTAACTTTAAATTGTGGGCCATATTCTACATTTACAAGATCCAGGGATAGCTTTGCTATAGACACTTCCCTGTGTGGGAATGGGAAATTTTTTTTCCAACATATTATGCACTTGTCTCTATCTTTTTGTTAAGGACCCTAGATGCACAATGGACCAACGGTTATTCAAGGGCTTCTCCCAGGTCTTCTCTAGGCTGTTATGTCCATTTCTGAACCACTGTACCCCTTGAGTTTTCTTACAAACCTCTTGCAACCCGTCATCCTGGAATTTCTGTGACATTATTTACCTCACCCTGTCCATTGCCAGGCAAACCATATACCAAGTTCACTTTCTAGAATGTAGAGGACTTCTCTTGCCCATCTTCCATTAGAGCCAATGACACCTACTTGTCATCTTCTGTCTCCTTGGACTTCCTACTCTCAAAGACTGGCGTTGGCCTCGGCCTTTGACTTGATATGAAACTGCATACTGAGTGCTGGTACAGAAAGCCTGCCCTTCAGTTCCCCTGCCTGAATCCTGCTCTTCTCACCCAAAACTTAATCTACCCACAGTCTTCCCCACCTCGGTTGATTAAAAACTCCTAATTGCCAGTTGCTTAAGCCAGGAATCTCAAAGTCATCCTTGATTCCTCTCTTTCTCTCACATCACGTATCCAACTTGTACTCTCAAAATACTGAATAATTTTTGACTGGGCATGATGGCTCACACTTTGGGTTTACAAAGTATAATCCCAGTACTTTGGGAGGCTGAGGCAGGAGGATCCCTTGAGCCCAGGGTTTCAAGACCACCCTAGGCAATATAAAAATACCCCTTCTTTAAAAAAAAAAAAAAAACTGACAAATTAGCTGATTAGCAGGGCATGGTGGTACATGCCTATAGCCCCAGTTACTCAGGAGCCTGAGGCAGGAAGACAACTTGAGCCCTGATGTTCGAGGCTCCAGTGAGCTATGATTGTGCCTGAGTGACAGAGTAAGACCCTGTCTCATAAAGAAAGGTACTAAATACTTTTTTGGTGGATCAAAAACTTGTATACAAACTCCTCCTACCCCAGGATGCAGGTTCCTTTGCAAAGTAACTTTGCTATTCCTCCCATCATGACATGCAGTCTATTTCCCTCACCACTTATATCTAAACTGCCCTTGTGACTTGGTTTAAAAACCTAGAATGTGGCAGAAGTGATATTATGTAACTTCAAGGTAGGTACTTTGTAGCATCCACACTCCCTCTCTTGGAATACTCCCTAAGGCCACCACATAAGGAGGCTGGCGTAGCACTGGGGGATGAAAGGCTAGAGGCTGGATGTAGGAGAACCAAGGTCCCCTGGCCTCATGAGGGAGTCAGCCTTGCAGCAGATGCAGTCACATGAATGAGTCCAGAAGAACCAGTTGGCCAGCCCACAGAATGAGGATAAATAACACATCATTTTAAACCACTTGGTTTTAAGGCAGTGTTATCCAGCAATGATGATGTTCACTTCTCACTACCTGCACTGCTGCTTGCACTGCTGCCATTTTGATTGGAGCCACCAGCTAGAATCACTTCAGTAGCTTCTGCCTGGTCTTCCTCCTCCTGTCCTTGGCCCGTACAGCCTCTTCTCAACACCACCCCTAAGTGATTGCTTCAAAATACAAGCCAGATCATGTCATTCTGCTACGCTACTGAGGGCTCTTATTTTCATTCTGAGTGAGTGCCCAAGTACTATGATGACCAGTGTGGTTCAACATGGCTCAGCCCCCACATCTCTCTGACCTCACCTCTTGTTCTGCCCTCTCTCATTCACTCTGCTTCAGCCACACTGGCACCCTATGTTGCTGAACATGCCAGATATGTGCCCACCTTTGGGCCTTTGCATTGGCTGTTTTATCTGCCTACAGTGCTCCTCTTCAAATCTCTGCTCAAATACCACCTTCTCCATGAAGCCTACTCTGACAACCTTATTTAAAATTGCACTTTTCATCCTGCCTAGGACTCCTAGTCATCCATATCCTTTCTACATCTCTTATTACTTTCTATTATGCTACAAATTAACTTACTGTGCTTATTGCCTGTCTTCCCCCATGAAAGCAGAGATTTGTCTATTTTGTTCAATTATGCATTTCAAACATCTCGAACAGTGCTTGGCATATAAAAATATTGAATATTTGTTAATATTTATTGAATGAATACTAATTATTTACAGAAAAGTTCATTGGAATTTTTGGTAATTAATTGCAAAGTTTAACAAATCTTAGTGGTTTTCAGGAATTCTGTGAATATTTTACTTGAATTTTTTTAATGTGCTTTAGCCATTTTGATAAATGGTATGGAAAATACATTTTTAGATATGGTATTGACCAAATTTTGTGTTACTCAAAATGGCCTCATTATTGTCATGGATTGAAGCATAGCAGATGTTTCTTCCCATTTTCCCCTCCTCTCTTTCTGTCCTAAAGCACCTCTGCACATTTGAGTTTTCTCAAATGGGTCTCCCATAGACCTACCTTGATGCTCCATGCTGCACTGTGAGCTCGGGTGCCCACAGGAAATGGCTAAAGTGGTTTACCATGGAAACATGGGAAGAAGCCAAGAAGAAAGAAAATGAAGGAACCAGAAACAGCCCCTGGAAATCAGAAAAGGGCAACTAGAATTCCCAGAATGATGGCAAAGGGAGTCCCAGAAGCACTTAGGTGGACTGCAAACAGTCTACACGTTTCTAGAAAAGGAAAAAAAAAAGAATGGATCTGATTAACTGGCAGATTTGACAAAGTGAAAAATCAAGAGGCACTTTACAAAACTGTTTACAAAGCTGTTGGAGGGTGTAGGAGGACCCAGTCTCAGGCTGAAAGAAAGTAGGCTAAAGAAAAAAAATGAAACAACGATTAACAATTATTAACAACTAAAATAGATATAATAAAAATCACTCCTCATCTACAAAAAATCCTTATAGTAAACACCATACTTAATGGTAAAGTATTGAAATCATTCTCCCTGAAATCAAGAACAAGAAAAGATGTTTGCTTTTACCTCATCTATTCGATTTTGAAGTGGATATCCTAGCTAGTACAGTAATGCAAAGAAAAGAAACAGTATAAAGATTGTAAGGGAAAAACCATTACTACCATTATTTGCACACAACATAGTTTTGCACTTAGAAAATCCAGCAGAGTCTACGGGTGAAATATTACAACTAATAAATGATTTTTAAAAGTCTCTAGATACAAAATCAATATACAAAAGTAAACTGTATTTCTACATGCTAGCAACAAACAACTGGATTTTTTGTTTTACTTCTACCCTTTATAATAGCTTCAAAAATATCAATCAAATACAGGAATGAATCTAATGCAACTTATACAAGACTTCTATCTGGAAAGCATTTATAAGAGAAATTAAAGCTACTCATATAAATGGTAAAACGTACCATGTCTGAATACTAGAAAACTCAATACTGTAAAGCTTCAGATCTCCTCAAACTTTTCCATAGATTAAATGCAATTTCAATTAAAATCCCAGGAGGTTTATTTCTTTGGTTGTTGGTTTTTGGCTTTGGTGGTGGTGGTTGTTTTTGTTTTCAATTATTGATATTAAGAAGCTGATGCTGAACTAAAACTTGTATGGACATAAAAACCCTTCAGAATGCCCAAAGCAAACTTAAAAGAAAAATAAATTTAGAGGATTTTCAGATTGCAAGGGTTAATAAATAACAGTTATAAAGATGGAATGGATGAAAGGATAGACAAATAGAAAAATGTCACAAAATAGAGTGCAGAAACAGATTCACAAATATACAGTTGGCTAATATACAAAGAAAGTGGTGGCACTTTCCACCACAGTGCAGGGGGAAAGGAAGTACTTCTCAGTAAACAGTCTGACTCGAAATTAAATTAATTTTTTTTTAACTTTTCGTTTAAGTTTAAGGGCACATGTGTGGGTTTGTTACATAGGTAAACTTGTGTCATGAAAGTTTGTTGCACAGATTACTTCATCACCCAGGTATTAAGCCTAGTACCCACTAGTTATTTTTCCTGATCCTCTCCCTTCTCCCACCGTCCCTCCTCCAATAGGCCCCAGTGTGCGTTATTCCCCTCTTTGTGTCCATGGGGTCTCATCAGTTAGTTCCCATTTATAAGTGAGAACATGTGGTATTTGGTTTTCTGTTTCACATTAATCTGCTAAGAGTAAAGGCCTCCAGCTCCATTCCTGTCCCTGCAAAAGACATGATCTCATTCTTTTTTATGGCTGCATAGAATCATATTAACAAAGTTTTAAGAAAGAATCTCACAGGATAAACAGGACAAACTGATAATAAAACGTAGACAAAGAAACAGTGTTTTTGTGCTCCGGATCTATTACAAACAACTGGTTTCCTCGTCTGCAGATGAAGTGTAGTTTTTGATCCTAAGAAAGGAACTCATTGCATTTTCTTTGTATCTAGGCCCATCTTTGACTTTTGCAGGAAAAGGGCTGGCAGGTATATGAAACTTTCTTAGGAAAGGAGGGCTCTGAAGACAATTGGATGGACCTCTTTTGCTAGATTTTGTTAGGTCTTTTGAAAAATTCCAGCAGTTCTAAACCTATCTCTATACTCTTTCCAAATTATTCCCAGTTCCTGGTGATAACCAGACTGCTACTTGTTATTTTTTGAATGGCACTTAAAGAGTAAATATGCTCCAAATCTGAAATGTTAAATTCCATGTATAACAGGAGGAGTCTTTTTATTTTATGGTATCTTTCCAAAAGCAATACTGTCATTCACTAATTTTAGTTAAAATATTTTAAACTAGTTTTTTCTATCACTTAAGCCATTTCTTGAGGTAGTAATAAAAACTTATTTACTCCGAATTTAAGAGTCAAGAAAGAATGTTTTTTGCGCTCTTCACTGTATTCCAAGGGAGCTTCCAATCAGATTACACACCATTTTGAGAATCTATCAAAGGAAATCTAGACTTCAAAAAGAATATAGTTTAAATGATTCTGATTTTTCTCTACCTATATTTATAAAATTAACTTTGAAACTCTCTTGAACTTCTGCATTGTTTGAATTCTAGTACCCACTACAGTGCCATGCTCCCTCCAGACACTCAATAAATGTTAATTGAATTGAATTGAAATTTAATGTGAAGCCTTTGAGGGAACTAAATCTTCTACTTTTTTGTAGCTTTTTGCTTTACACCAAGGAGTCTTTTCCCTGAGTGTATTGTAAATTAATTATAGAATTTAATGTTTAAATGAAGGCAAAGCAACTCAATACACAGCTTGAAAAAGCTGAAAATAAAAACTCTCCCTGTGATAATCAAACTGCTTTGATACTTTTGCAATAATTCTCTTCAGCAGAAAATCAAATGGATAATAGTCTGTGTGCTTAGCATATTCTTGCCATCACAATAATAGCTCTTTGGAAACAGGTTCCAAAGGGAAATGCTATTGAGTATTACATCGATTCACATTGACAATTTGTGAGAGAACATGGAGCTGTGTGCCATAAAGTGCATTTATGAAAGGCAGTGCTTACCCAAATTATCTCTGACTAAATCTGAAATAGGAATGACAGATCTTCAGCCCTTTCCACAATGGTAAAGAGCCAATTTCCTTTACCTTTGTTTTTACTTGATTTTATTTTTGATGAGCAGTCAATGCTTCAGGATTAATCATCTTCCCTGTGAAACAGAAGATGAGCTGAACTGAAAAGAGAAGTTCTGAATTCCCAGAAGACTGTTGATTAGGACATTTCCTCCCTAAGTCTTCCTATTTCTTATTCTGGATCCTCATGCTCTTGTTCTTCCTTGTCAAGGTATTGGGAAAAGAGAGGTGGGAGGGAAAGTGCTCTTGCATGGAAGGAGAGAGTTTTACGTGACCCTCTGAGGATGTGTATATGGCAAAAACTGGACTAGGTGGAATCTCCTCTACTAGCTTTTTGGTCTCAAGCCAATATAAAAGATCAAATATAGAAGAAAGCTATTCTCTTCACCCTGAGGTATACATTGCCTAGAATAAGGAAAAGAATTAGATGTTCTCATTTTAATTGTGGTGACAAAAGTAATCTGTCACTTGCAAGAATAGAAAAAGAAATCTTAGATATTTCTATCACTTTTACAGGAGATTTTATAACGTAATTCAGAGACTCCCTGCTTCATTTGGGGAAAATGTCAAAATATGTATGTAACTCAGATGTGTCCAGAACTGTAGATGGCCTCTCCTCTTGTCTCAAGCCCACTTAAAGCAGACCTCAGGAGCAAATCCAACACCACAAAACATTAAGGAGTGTATTAGAATTACTGAAAATTGGGTGAAGAGGCTGAGGAATGGCACATTATATGTAAAAATAATTTTCAAATTTCTAATACATATCTCTGTGGCCTTGTTCTGTGGTGGCTAGCCTCCAGGATGGACCCCACTGATCCATGTTTCCTGACTTTTATGCCCTTGAGTATTCTCCTCCTATACTAAATCAGCACTGGCTCTGAGTGATCAAGAGTATACAGTGGAAGCATGGCTTCCAACTTGACCTCTTGGATTGCTTGCTCTGGGGAAAGCCAGTTATTGTGTTATGTGGACACTCAAGCAGCTCCATGCAGCAGCCCACATGGAGAACTGAAGCCTCGAGTCAACAGCCAGTACTACCTTACCAGCTATGCTAGTGAGTTCTCCAGCACCCTCATCAAATTTTCAGGTGTCTGAAGCCCCAACCAGGATATGATTGCAACTGCATGAGAGACTGCCCAAACAAATCTAAGAATTCCTGACTCACAGAATCTGTGAATATAGCAAGTTTTCATTTTATGTCACTAAGTTTCGGAGTAATTTGTATGCAACATTGAATAGATGGAACACCTCCCATCTCCAACACTCCCCTCTAGCTGCCACTTACCTCTTCACCCTTTCTCTATATGGCTTAGAGGCACCTTTCCTACCTCCTGAATTGTCAGAGGTAATGCCGCTCCTCTTTCCCCATCTCCCCAACCCCCTTGGCCTTTTTACGCAGAACAATTTAGCTCTCTCATGTTCTCTTATTCCTTTCAGTAGACATAGCTACGCTCTCTCTTAATAGTGCCATTTCTTTTAAATAATATAAAATAATTCCCCAGTAATTATTTTTCTTTTACCTACAGAAGTCTTGATCTTACTTTTTAAAATTGAGACTGACATCTGTTGCCATTAGCACTTTTAGGTCTCAAATTTACTTAGATGGAATAGTTCTGTTTTTAAAACTTCATTAAACCAAATTTAAAAGTAAATAAACAAGTCCATCTCATTGAAACTAAAATGTTAACAAACATGAAGATTTTTTTCACCATATACATTTTGTGTGTGTGTGTCCTCACTATCCAGCATTATACTCAACTGAGTATGTGATTATACTGAGAAATGTGATTTCAATTACCTTCATTCATCTTAGCATGTTGTGATTTATTGTGCAGTATTTGCCAAGCCTTAGAAAAAAATAATTTGCCCAAAAGATAAATCTGTATCTTTATAGTTGAAATTATGTGTTGGAAATTTTGGTGGGTAATGTGGGCTTTCTGAAAATAAATAAATCTTTAATTTTTTCCAAAATATGTAATGTTTTCTTTCTGTTCTATTGCTCTAAATTCAAGTGTCTCTTGCTTTAAAGTACTTATAAAGAGGAAAGAAAGAACTTCTATTTAAATTTTGCATAAACAATTTATTTTCATTCTAGCCTTAAATTGTAAAAACACTGGTTTCTAAATTTAATTCCATTTCCAAAACTACCTAGCACTTGCAGCTTCCCTAATTCTTCCCAGCACCTCACGAAGCCTCCTCAGCCTTTGCTGGTATTTGGCAGCCTTCAAATTCTCACAGCAAGTATCACCATCTTGCCGAATTTTCTGATCCCTATCATTTCACTTCTTTACCATTGTTTTATGTTGTTGTTTTCTTCACTCTACTCTAGAGCACAAAAATTGACTGTCTTGGTTGATAATATATATTCAAAGGTTAAAATCAGAAGTTTGTTACTTTTTTCTAAATCTTTTTATTACTGTTTAGGAAAAAAGTATTCTTCATTTTGCAGGAAATAGCAGTCTTCTGTTAATTAACAGATAACATTTAATTAAAATCTAATGATGCCATATACTTACATTATGCCTACATAAATAAGCTCAAAGATAAGTTTTAGAATTGTTCTAATTCATTCTTGGTGCTCTAATTTATTTCTGTAATTTCACCTCAATTCTACATCTGTGTGGTAGACAAAAGCGGAAATTATTTCAGCAGTATTTCAGGGAGAGATAAATGGGGTCCTTATGAAATTTTCTTTCCTAATTACATGTGTATTTGTGGCCACTCCCCTTCTCTTTTACCCAAAGCCCGTGTAGCATGTGTTTATGAAGATTCAGATGCCTGTAACAGTGAATTCAAGGTAGCAATCACCCTGATGTTGGTCCCAAGATTGTTTTAAAAAACGAAAAACATATCAAGTTAGCAGATACACGCAAAGAGAAAAATACTTCAAACTTCTGATAAGTAAAGGGTCTAAGACAGCATTATCCAAAGAACTTTCTGCAAGGTTGTGAGTATTCACCACTTGAAATGTGGCTAGTCTGACTGAGGAACTGAGTTTTTAATTTTATTTACATTTAAATAACCACATGGGGTTAGGGGCTGTTATTTTGGACAGTACAGGTTGAGAAGCTAAAAGGGACCTAGTTTTGTTTCAGTGCCTCATGGGGGAGGTGGGAGAGAATAAAAGCTCTAACTTGGAGAAGCTGAACAGTGAAGTGGAGAGAGCACAAGACGAAATATGCAAGAACAGGCATCCCGGGCCCCGGTTGCTCCATGAGCTGGAGCAAGTCATTTGGCCCTTTGTTTCCCATCTGTGAGTTGGGAGCATAACTACGTCTGGCTCATTTCACAAATTTTCAGTGATACTCCAAATAAGACCACCAAGAAGAAAACCTGAAATTGTAGTTCAGACTCATTCAGAGGTACGGTCTTGTGCTATTGTTCATTGACTCAGGGTAAGTTCCAAAAGGGAAAATAGGAGGAAAAAGTTTTCCTTTGTATATAACCAGTTCTCTTAATCAGATTCCCCAAAAGTAAATATGAGAGGGAGATTTCTATGCTAGTGATTTATTAAGAAACTGCTCCCAGAGAAACCAGGAAAAGAATGAGGAAGCAGGACAGGAAAGGGGACGAGGACAAGCCAAGTCCCAAGCTTTACCAGATTCTCGGGGCAGCTCTGGGGTATGAAGTTTGTCTCAGCTTAAGGTTAGGGAGTTGGACTTTCATAGCCCTCATCACATAAGGCTATGAAAGCCCATGACTTCCTGGAGGACATAAAACTCCAAGCACTTTCAGCTCATGTTTGTGTGTGTGTGTGTGTGTGTGTGTGTCTGTGTGTGTGTGTACACCCTCATGCACATATACATGCATGGATGCACTTTCAGCTCGCGTGTGTGTGTGTATGTGTGAGTTTGTGTACCCTCATGCACATATACATGTATGGATTCACTTTCAGCTTGTGTGTGTGTGTGTGTGTGTGTGTGTGTGTGTGTACCCTCATCCACATACACATACATGGATGCTATGGACAGCATGAAGCACTTCTAGTACGCCAAATACAAGGAACTTCAGAAAGGTTATAGAAAAATAGAATTATAAGATAAAAATCAAAACTATAAACTTTATTTCTCAACGTAAGTTCCATCAAGTTTAGGACACTTTTATAAGCGATGATATCAGCCATTTAGTCCATCCCTAAACAACTGAGGGTCCTGAGAATTTAGCCATGTCAATGAAGACTTTTTTTTACATTACAAACTGAAGAAAAATTGGTACCCTTTGAAGATTTTTTTTAAGATTAGGAAACAAAATAAGTCAGAGAGAGTCAAATAAAAACTGTAAGGTGGACACCTTATGATTTTCCATGAAAATTCTTGCAAAATTTCCTTTGTTTGATGAGAGGAAGGAGCAAGATTATTGTCGTGGTGGAGAAAGACTCCAGTGAAGCTCTCCTGGGTGTTTTTCTGCTGAAGCTTGGGCTCATTTTCCCAAAACGCTCTCATAATAAGCAGAAGTTATCATTCGTTGGCCTTCCAGAAAGTCAACAAGCAAAATGGCTTGAGCATCTCAAAAAAACTGTTGTCATGACCTTTGCTCTTGATTGATCTGCTCCGGCTTTGACTGGACCACCTCTAATGTTTGATAGTCATTGCTCTGGTTGTGCTTTAGTTTCAGGATTGTACTGATAAAGCCATGTTTCATCTCCTGTTACGATTCTTGGAACCAATGCTTTAGGAAATTGATTCCATTTATTTAAAAGTACCATTGAAAGCTCTGCTCTTGTCTGCAGCTGGTCTAGGTGAAACAGTTCTCTATCCATCATGTGGAGTTTACTCAACTTTTTCAGTCAGAACAGCGTAAGCTACACCAATTGAGATGTCTATTGTGTTGGCTATTTTTTCTGCTGTTAATCATCAATCCTCTTCAATTAGGGCACAAACAAGATTAATTTTTTCCTCAAAAATGTATGTGGATAGTCCAGGCGCAGTGGCTCACGCTTGTAATCCCAGCACTTTGGGAGGCCGAGGTGGGTGGATCATGAGGTCAGGAGATCAAGACCATCTGGCTAACAGGGTGAAACCCCGTCTCTACAAAAAATACAAAAAAAAACTAGCCGGGCATGGTGGCAGGCACCTGTGGTCCCAGCTACTCAGAGGCTGAGGCAGGAGAATAGCATGAACACAGGAAGCAGAGCTTGCAGTGAGTCGAGATCTCACCACTGCACTCCAGCCTGGGCCACAGACTGAGACTCAGTCTAAAAAAAAAAAAAAAAAAAAAAATTTATGTGGATAGTCTGACATTGTGAGCTTCATCTTCAACATCATCTCATCCCTTTTTAAAATGAGTTATCCACTTGTAAACTGCTGATTTCTTTGGGGTATTATCCCCATAAACTTTTCATAAAGGATCAATTATTTTACTATTCTTCCTTCCACCCAAGCTGTAAGTCTGGTATTTGTTCTTTCTTCAATTTTAGAAGAAGTCATGCTGTTCTGATAGGAGCTCTTTTCAAACTCATGTCTTATCTTTCTTAGTACCTCAAACTGATCCTGTTCAGTGTTATAAGCTAGTACAAGTGAATTTTGGCACAAATTTTTTTTGAAATCTATGCATAGCTGTGGGTTTCTTTCAACTTTTATTTTAGATATAGGTGGTACATGTGCAGGTTTGTTGTATGGGTATATTGACCTCAGGTAGTGAGCAAAGTACCAAGTAGGTAGTTTTTCAACCCATCTCCCACTTCTTCCTCCACTTTCCTGTAGTCCACAGTGTCTATTGTTCCCATGTTTATGTCCATGGGTACTGAATGTTTAGCTCCCTGTTATAAGTGAGAACATGTGGTATTTGGTTTTCTGCTCCTATGTTAATTCACTTAGAATTGTGGCCTCCAGCTCCATCCATGTTGCTGCAAAGAACATGATTTAATTCTTTTTCATAGCTGTGTAGTATTCCATGTTGTTCATTTTCTTTATTCAGCCCACCATTGATGGGCACCTAGGTTGATTCCATGTCTTTGTTATTGTGAATAGCATGGCAATAAATTTGCAAGTATGTGTCTTTTTGGTATAATGATCTATATTCCTTTGGGTATATACCCAGTAATGGGATTGCTGGGTCAAACAGTAGCTCTGTTTTAAGTTCTTTGAGAAATCTCCAAACTGCTTTCCACAGTGGCCAACCTAAGTTACATTCCCACCAAGAGTGTATAAGCATTCTTTTCTCCACAGCCTCAGCAGCATCTGCTGTTTTTAGACGTTTTAATGATTGCCATTCTGACTGATGTGAGATGGTATCTCATTGTGGTTTTGATTTGCATTTCTCTGATGATTAGTGAGCATGAGCATTTTTTCATGTTTCTTGGCCACTTGTATGTCTTCTTTTGAGAAGTGTCTCTTCATGTCAACAAGCAAAAAGCAACCTCATTTAAAAATGGGCAAAGAACAACATTTTTTAAAATAATATGCATTTTCTGTGAACTTTTTGAAGACCTATCAGGCAAAAAAAGTCATTGAAAGTATTGACCATTGGGAACAAAGGTCCACAGAGATCAGTCCAAATGACTGAGAAGGTCTGGAGCTCAAGACAAAAAGTGATTTTGGCTACTAAAGAATGACAGGGAAGACTAGACAGAGAAATTCTAGAAGTGAAAATAATATCTAAATAAAACTACCTAGAGTGTGAATAGAAAGAGCACTTGGCAGGCTGGGCAAGGTGGCTCATGCCTGTAATCCCAGCGCTTTGGGAGGCAGAGGCAGGTGGATCACCTGAGGTCAGGAGTTCGAGACCGGCCTGAACAATATGGTGAAACCCTGTATCTACTAAAAATACAAAAATTAGCTGGGTGTGGTGGCGTGTGCCTGTAGTCCCAGCTACTCGGGAGGCTGAGACAGGAGAACTGCTTGAACCCAGGTGGTGGAGGTTCCGGTGACTGCACTCCAGCCTGGGTGAAAGAGCGAGACTCTGTCTCAAAAAAAAAAAGAGCCCTTAGCTATAATCATTAATCAGAGTTGTGTTCTAGGGCTTTTTCTCAGTTTTGCATCTTTTTGCTTTTTACTTTCCATAATCCAGAAAAGAAATAAAATATGTTGGCTTTTAGAAAACAATCATTTTGGTTTTCCAGCCCATAAAACAAACAAATATCTCATTGATTTGGGAAAGAATATGCATTTAAAAGTTAAATTTACTGCAGACAAGTCACACTTGAGAGGCCTGTCTACCAAGCAGGTTCATGTTTATTTAGGTCCACCAACTTTCACTTTCAACCCAAAACAACTATGCTTCCACGGTTTTGTGTTTTTTCCTTTTCTTTTCCTTCAAAAGGATTGTTGCCAGGAAAAAATGTAACCTGCTCTGATTGAGCATCTTGGACCAATGCTGATTGTTTTACCTACCTCATATGTTCTTATATAGCACTACTTCATTCTTCTGTTTGCTTTTTCTAACAACATCTTTGGTAAAGATTTAAGACTGTGTCAGGTTTTTTATGTGCCAGTATATTACTTTAAGGACTATTGGTCGTAAAGGGGCTTTCTTTATGTTTACGTGTCGCCTCCACAGATTTATACCTTAAGACCACAAACAAAAATGAAAGCAGTCATGATTTTGAAACAATTGGTATGGTATCTAACACTCTTTTGGTTACTTTTATGATAGAGAAAAGAATGAAACATACACATGCCTTTAAATTATGTAGGCAATGCTTAAAGTTTTTGTTGCTTGGAAAGAAGACGTTAATATCTATGTTGCAGCTATGCACTAAACACCAGAGAATATGTACAATACACTTAATTCCCACAGGTATTTGGTCTGAAAAAGTATTCTAAGTATTATAAATAATATTTAAATAAATACATAAGTTTATTCAAAGTAATGATTGCACCACTCCCCACGTTAAAAAATTTCTCCAACAAGTTAAATAAAATTCTAGCATATAATTTCTATTTTTCTGTTTTCCACATAATTCTGTATTTCTGCTTAATTCATAAAATTAAATACATGCTCTAAGAGAGGGAAAAAAATGTGTTCCTAGATATTTAAGAACTCACACTGAGCTTACTACCCTTTACAAAGAAAATATCAACATTGCTAGACTAATGTTAAAAATAGTAACAGATCTCAAATGAATAAGGATATTTTAAAATTTTATTATTTTCCTGCAAATGTCAGAAACTTAAAGTGAAAATGTGATGCAGTATCATAAACTGTGCAGATATATTTATTTGCATTAAGTTTTCAGCAAGTTGCGTTTCAACCAGCTACAAACTTCCTTAAAGTTACTTGATTTCCTTCATTATTTTGCTCTCCACTAGCCTTACTATACCTGATGCTTACTACACCAAATGACTTCTTGTCAATTTTTTACACCATCCATAATTATAAAAGAAATCTACCCATTTACCAAACTGTGAGATAGATAAATACAGCATGGTCCTTTCATTACAGAGTCACAATCCAGTGGGGAGGGATGGAACCTAAGTCCTATCCACAGATATATATATATCTGTTAGAGGAAGCCAATCACACATTTTAAACGGGCCAAGCTTTTGAATGGCAGATTAACCTTGCTTTCACACACACACACACA
>NC_045439.1:121097878-121162133 GCF_002776525.5 Piliocolobus tephrosceles
ACACACAGACACACAGACACACACACAGACACACACACAGACACACACACACACACAGACACACACACACACACACAGACAGACACACACACACACAGACAGACACACACACACACACACACACACGGGGAGGGGGAGAGAGAGAGAGAGAAAGGGAGGGAGAGAGGGAGGGAAGCAGGGAGGGAGGGGGGGGGGGACGGGAGAGAGAGAGAGAGAGACAAGACCAACTGGTATACAGAAAAGATATTCAAACTTACTCAGAGTTAAAGTAATGCAAACTATAAAAATTAGACATAATTTTTTAACTTTCAAATTGGCACAAACCGAAAGGTTACAATATGTAACTTTAGCAACAGTGAAGAGAAATAGGCACTCTCATGGCCACTTTCTATTCAAGATGCCAATATACCAGTTTCATATTTTTAAACACAAATATTCCTTGTCTCAGAAATACTTCTGTCAGGAACTTGCTTTACAAATATACTCATAACATTATGTCATGGGGCATTACAGGTACATTTATCTTGTTCTTTGTATAATAGTTAAAAAATAAAACCTAAATACTAATGATCAGTGCTGTCCTGTTAATTAAATTATTAAACGCACACAAAATAGAGTACTATGCAGCCATTAAATAATAATTGGGTATATTTGTTTGTGCTGTAAAAATATCCTAACTGTGACATTAAGTAAAATCTGAAGAGGAATGCTTGTGACATTTTATAATTGTGGATAATGACTAAAAAATACATCTGGCAAGGGACTTTGGGTAGAGAAACTAATTCTAAATGTTTATCTTTCTGTTCCATTTAAATATTCAGCAAAGGCAGGGCATGGTGGCTCACACCCATAATCCCAACACTTTGGGAGGTGGAGGCGGGTGGATCATCTGAGGTCAGGAGTTTGAGACCAGGCTAGCCAACATGGTGAAAACTCATTTCTACTGAAATATATATATAATATATATATAGTTTAATATATAATATATGATTTATTTATGTAAAATTATATAAATATATAATATATATTATATATTATATAAAATATATAATATATATTTATATATTATGTAATTTATATATTATTTAAAATATATATATAAATATATATATATATTTACATAAAATTAGCCAGGAGTAGTAGTGCACACCTGTAATCCCAGCTACTACTTGGGAGGCTGAGGTGGGAGAATTGCTTGAACCCAGGAGGGCAGAGGTTGCACTGAGCCAAGATCAGGCCTCTGCACTCCAGCCTGGGGGACAGAGCAAGACTCTGTCTCAAAAAATAAATGAATAAATAAATATTCAGCATATAAGTATAACTTTTATTTAAAAATAAAAACTCAGAAATAATTCTAGAAGTGGCAGTGGAACACTAGGATGATGTAGGAGCCACTCACTCGTTCATTCTGGTATATGAGTGCTGTAATTATTAACAGGCAAGACATCCAATCTCTCCTTAGTAATAGAGACTTCCTCAATGTATCCTGGGACATGAAGTTATCTGGCAATTAACTAATGTCTAATAATGCTCTGTAAATTAGTAGATTCATCACATGTGCAGCTTCTGCTTCCAAACTAATGGTTTGTTTAACAAATGGCTGATGTCTCCATTAGAGGTTCTTTTGTTTCTAAATGGCATTTGTTGAGTTTGGCAAGTGCCCCAGCATGGCTGTTTGCTAGCTGGCTTAATGCCTATAATAGCAAAAATGGTGCTCTGCAGCAGAGCAACTGTGATAGAAGGCCAGCAGATTCTGAAAGTTCAGTGGGAAATCCATTGTAGACCAGGCCTATGGCTTAACGTGCTTCCCCTTGTTGGCTGACTCCGCAGCTCATTCACTAATTCATTTAGCAGGTATCTGCTGGGACCCACTACGCACAGATGATGTTCTACATGCTGGCCATGACAAAAAGCAATGAAAATCCTGCCTCGTAGACTCCACATCCTAGCAAAATGATGCATAATATAGGGAATTTTAAAGCAGCACATTCAGACTGTGTTTGATTATAAATGTACAAAGAAAATAAAGCAGGAGCTGTGCACAGTGGCTCATGTCTGTAATCCAGCATGTTGGGAGGCTGAGGGGGTTTGATCATTTGAGGCCAGGAGTTTGAGACTAGCCTAGCTAACATAGCAAACCCCATTTCTACTCAAAAAAAAAAAAAAATTAGCCAGGCATGGTGGCACACACCTGTAATTCCAGCTACTTAGGAGTCTGGGACATGAAAATTGCTTGAACCCAGGAGGCAGAGGTTGCATTGAGCCAAGTTGGTGCCACTGCACTCCAGCCTGGATGATGGAGCAAGATTCTGTCTAAAAGAAAATAAAAATAAAAAATAAAAAATTAGCCAAGAGTGGTGGCTCACACCTTTAATCCCACGTATTCAGGAAAATGGTTTTAGCCCAGGACTTTGAAGCTGTAGTGTGCCTTGATTGGGCCACTACAACTCTAGTCTGGAGTACCCTGTCTCCAAAAAAAAACAAAACAAAACAAAACAGCAGCACCGTTTTTCCTCATATGACGCTACTTATCCAGCATTATTTGATTCTCATATCAAATCCCCAGTGCAGTGGTGAAGACTCACCAACTTCACTTCTAAATTTTTCCTTTCATGCATTTTCTACCCCAGACGTGCTGACTTTGCTATCTTCTGCATGGAACTCACTTTATTCCCTCCCTGGAATTTCCTCTCCCTTTGTACCTCTAAGATAGAAGCTCATTATAAAAATCTTGTCCCATCAATGTCCATCTTTCTAAGAAGGCTTCCATGATTAAGTCTAATTCTGTTCACACCTCTACTAGGAAGTTGGCTAGATGGCTGCTTGGTGGGCTCCTTCGAAAATTATTGTTCTCTTGATTTCTCTGTATTGCCGAAACTGTTCTGTAAGTTTCATGGGAAAAAAATTATATCTTCTGTTCCCTTTGTAGCTCTCTTCCCTGAGTTCTATATTGTGCTCTCCATACAGGAAAAATAAATTAAATGCTTTGATTTGCTGACTGATAAAAGAAACCCTGGCTTATATTTATCACATAAGAACATTTTGTATGATGCAAAAATTTTTAAAGATGCACAATTATCCATATAAATTACTTCTAAAAATGTGCCTGCATAAGGTTCACTTTCCCTATTAAAAGTGAATTTCTCATCAAAAGAAATAAAATGAAAATGTAATGCCAAGAGAATGAGAAATGTATTTAATCAGTAGAATCTCCAAGACAGGACATGGATAATATTGGTGGAAGAGAGTATTTCATCATAAATGCACTGATATTACTATCACAAGAACAGAAAATCAAACACTGCATGTTCTCACTCATAAGCAGGAGTTGAATAACGAGAATACATGGACGTAGGGAGGGGAATATCACACACTGGGGCCTGTCGGGGGTCGGGGGCTAGGGGAGGGATAGCATTAGGAGAAATACCTAATGTAGGTGATGGGTTGATGGTTGCAGCAAACCACCATGGCATGTGTATACCTATG
The DNA here is from genome assembly GCF_002776525.5 of Piliocolobus tephrosceles. NCBI lineage: Eukaryota > Metazoa > Chordata > Mammalia > Primates > Cercopithecidae > Piliocolobus > Piliocolobus tephrosceles. Next base: position 121,101,365 of record NC_045439.1, read on the forward strand.
TAACAAAACTGCACATTCTGCACATGTACCCCAGAACTTAAAGTATAATAAAAAAATAAATGCACCAACATTATATTAACTCTCAGTTTGGGTATTATCTAGCCAAATGGCTAATGAGAAGGACTGTGGGTACATATCAACAAAGGTAAAATGCCAGCTAGCCTGCTGTAATCTTTTCCAGTGAATGTTCTTGATGGTTTCTGTAGGCCCAATGACAGCAGGCATTAAGACTTAGGAGTATAGCCCCAAGTCACATCCAGCAAATCTCCTCAAGAGGTAACATTTAGCCTCACACATGTAGATGATCCTAACAATAATGTGACCTCGTGGCTGACCTTCTCTCCTCCAGTTATCTTGTCCTCCTCCTACTTCAACCTCTCCTCCTATAGCCATGCTTCAACAGTGGCATTATTAAAAAAAAAAAAAAAAAAAAATTGTCACCCTACTGTCATATCCTAGCCTTCTAGTTGGGCTCCATGCTTTTCCATGTTCCTCTAAAGTCTATTCTGAGCACAGCAGCCAGAGAAGTAGAATTCAGATCATATTCCTCCTGCAAAACCCTCCAATGGCTTTCATCTCACTCCAAAAGAAAGAAAAAGTCCATAAAGTCACCTCTATAGGCGGACAGGATCCAGACTCCTGTTTTTCCCTCAACTCATCTCCTACTACTCCCCTTCACTCACTTTTCTCCAACAACCCTGACCTTCTTGGTGTTCTCCCAACATGCCAGCCTGCCCAGCCTCAGAGCCTCTGTAATTGCTGCTCTCTCTACTTACAGTGCTTTTTCCCCAAAGTAATTCCACGGCTCACTTCAGTCTTCCATGCTCATTCTAACAAAGTCGTACCTCTCACAATATTCCTTTTCCTCTGCCCCTGTTTTATTTTTCTCTATAGCACTTACCAGTATCAGACATGCAACATAATATACTTATTATTTTTATTATTTATTGTCTTTCTCCCTCCACTACAATATAAGCTCCATAGGGTAGGAATTTTTCTTCACTCCTATACCTTCAGCATCCAGAAAAATGTCAGGCAGGTTGCCTACAGCGCCAGGACCTATGCTCATGCTTGTGACTTTGTGCATACACTAATGTGCATGCACACACAGACATACACACAGACATACAGGTATGCACATACACATATACATGCATACGTACACATGCACATACATACCCACATATAAATTTAGATTACAGCAGCATTGCCAGAAAGTAAGGGACTTAGAAAACTTTTCTTATTCCTCCAGCTCTTGGCTTTGTGTTAAGTTTGCTCCTAAATTCAAAAGCTATGGAAATTGTACTTGCATAAAGGACAAAATGACCAAGTCAAACTCTCTCTGTGTTAATTCATTTCTTTAGACAGATGCTACTCCTGAAACTCCCTAGTTTTCCACACACTCACATCTCCTGTAACTTTGCAAAGCTTGAAGTTTCAAACCTTTACTACCTTAGATCCAAATAGCATCCCCATCTACTTGATAAAAAGAAATAACTGGCTTTATCTGTGATAGGATATGGAATTGACTTTTATGCATTAGTCATTCAACCTTGAATTGAATTTTGACAGGCTCTGCAGTGTATTAAATTGCTCCTGCAAGGATGAGAAGTGTATATAACTCAATAATGCCTGTCATTTTCCACTGCAGAGATGAACTTGAATTAAAGCAGAATTAATTCAGCTAACTTAAGCAAAGGTCTAATATCGAGTTTATTTCAGTTAAGGCATAAGACAAATAAGTCAAATTCCTATGCAAAGTTCTGCAGCAGTTCAAACATTAATCTCTAATTCAAACTGATTGCTAGAAATATGTCAAAATCAAGAATTTTATGAATCTTTTAGAGCCTACAGAGAAGTTTAGATGAATCGCATGTGTTAAAAAGAAATGAACTATATATTTAGAAAGGACATGTCGTTGCAGACATTAGTCTGTCATTAAGATAGCTCTGCATGTATTCATAGACAAAGTGAACAACTGAGGCATATGTGGAGCAAGCAATCAAACATTTTTGAGCACCTACTAAGTGTCAGGAACTGTTCTAGGCAGTTTATATTCATTATCTCACTTAATCCTTGTAGAAAAAACTAAAGTAGACATTTGATTCTGTTTTAAAAGAGAACAAACAGACTCAAAGAGGTTTAGTTAATTGTAGCTAATAGATGACAGAGACAATGTTTGAACCCAGGGCTGAGCCCAAAGCTACATCAACTTCCAGTTGCCTCAATAATACCCCATCTAATGGAAGGTCTCAGAGCAAAGAGGCATCTGATAACACTGGTAGAAGATGAGCAACTGGAGAGCCAGCTGAGAAGAGCTCTGAATTAGAAATCAGGGGGTAATTTGCTAAATAACTTTAGATATCTTCTTACTTTAGTTTCCCATCTGTAAAACTGAGAAAGTAATTTCTTTACTGCGTACTGTGAAGTGTTAACACAAAGGCAATACCTATGTAACAGATTTGCTATGGATGGGCTCCCCGCCTTGGTAAGAGTTTGGATCAGATTTCCCCTATGGCCATGCCAGTTCAAAGGCAACAGTCCCCCAAGAAGACATGCTCAATGCTGAAATGAACCCTTTTCTAAAGTAACAAATCACCTCCCATATGTATGTTTATATATATGAATACATACTGCTGTATATTCAGTTTTCCTAAAACAGCATATACCTCTTATTTGACACAGAAAGGATAATAGCAATGATCTGGGTTCAAAGCTGAACAAGTACAATGATTTCATTCAAGCCCTTTGCTGCTACAAATATTTTATGTAACTTTATAGCCCCATATCCTGAATCTATAAATACTGAACACTTCCTCAATCTTATATCAATTTCTCCTTAAGTCACTTATTACAATTCCTTAAAGCACACCTCACTACATCCTTTTAATATGCATATAACCTTATGTGACCCTCGTTTTTCTTTGCCTAACCATGCCTTCCCTTTACCTAGGAATCTACACATCTGACTCTGACAACACCACTACCTGAACAGTTCCCATGTGACCTCTTAGTGCCTCTCATGTTAGTGCATCCCACTGCCTGCCCATTTGTGGATTTCAATCTAATTCCATTTATTTATGTATTTGTTTTGAACTACAACACACACACACAAACAAACATACACACACAGAAAGAGTCGCAACCCATCTTTCCTTCCAATATAAACCTTACTTAACCTGTTGATTTACTGTTGTACAGAACAGTCGTGGACAACATTTTAAGGTAACTGAAGTTTGCCCTTACCAAATCTCTGCATTCCTTTATTGGAATTTCTCCACTCCCTCAGAGCAACAAGGGCCTTCACAATTCCCCAGATGTTCAGCACCACTCACTACTTTTAACCCAGGCTTGCAATCTGTGGAGATATCTATCTAAGTGTCTAATTTATTCTGTCCTCTCCTACCCTACACAAAGCAAATCTGTTCTGTGTCTTATTCTCTCTGTGCCTCAGTCTAAAACATGTCAACCTCAAACCATTAAGACTTTTTACCCAAGCAAAATATCTATATTTCAGAAGCAATAATTCAAAGAGTAAATAAAATCTAGGAGAAAGAGAGAGAAAGCAAGTGGTGGGGAGTTGGGGAAGGTTTGAAGATACTGAATCAGACAACAAGCCAGTCAAAGAGCCATTTTGAAGCAGATGATCCTTTCATTGGTCATTGAACCACATCTCTGGATGACTACCTACTTACTGGGCCAGCCTCTAAACATTTGCATTAGTGTTTCCTGATAGTATTATTTGAAGGCATTTCACTCTCCATAGGTGATCTCTAGGTCCCTAAAGTTCACCCTATGTCCCTGTTATCTAATCCAACAAACCAGACTTGCCAAAGCATGTGTAGTAGACACCTGATGGTGGGTGAACATCACCACTAAATTTATTCCAACTTTAAACAGGACTGCCACTTAGTTCTGATAAGTAGGAATTGGAATCCTTAGCTCATAGTTTCTCCCTAACTGTCCCTCGGGGCCCCTAAGATCAGCTTGTCCCTGATTCCCCATTTCTGGATTTTGACCAGCTATTTGGATTTCAATAGCCTGTTTCTGGCCCCAATGTAATTGCTTGCCTGATTGACATTATTCCTTGGATACTAAATTTAACATGGACCTTCTTCTAGCCCTTACAGGATAATTTTCTTATCCCAACCATTCTAGAACTTGCCCTTCCCTTAATAGGAAAGTCTAGTTGTTGTTCTTAGCCCCTCTAAATCTATTCTTCCCACTGTAATTAAGAAGCCTCTACATCCTGCTAATTCCCAGATACAACAGTTTTGTCTTTCCTATTAGAGTTCTATTACCATCTAATCAAAAATTGTGACATCTGACTCTATATAGCACTTCCTTCTACTCGGTTCATCTCATTTTCCTATAATTTCTCCCTAGTATCTACTATGAAGTACTTCATTGAAAATATAAAGCAGTCCTTTAGTTCTGAAGTCAAACAGGTGTCTGAAGGTCATTTTAGTGGCCTAAGCAATTCACCACAATGATGTTAGTCCTTCTGTACAATTAATATCTAATTTAGCTAGACTCAGTTAAAGATAGAAGTTTGCTAATAAATGATAAAGAAGGTAATAACTATATGAGTTTGTAAATATTTTTAAAGTAAGTTTAAAAGACATTTAAGAAGAAAGAATAGAGGTAGGTGAGCATAGTTAAATCATACACCATTCCAAAGGAAAAGCATGAATCATGCTGATATGGTTTGGATCTGTGTTTCCACCCAAATCTCATACAGAATTTTAATCCCTGGTGTTAGAGGCAGGGCCTAGTAGGAGGAGACTGGATCATGGGGGCAGATTTCCCCCTTGCTGTTCTCGTGATAGTGAGTGAATTCTCATGAGATCTGGTTGTTTAAAAGTGTGTAGCACCTGCCCTTCACTCTCTTCCTTCTATTCTGGCCTTGCAAGATGTGCCTGCTTCCCATTCACCTTCTGCCATAATTGTAAGTTTCCCAAGGCCTCCTCAGTCATGCTTCCTGTAGTGCCTGTGGAATTGTGGACCTCTTTTCTTTATAAATTATCCAGTCTCAGGTCTTGACAGAGTCTCACTCTGTCACCCAGGCTGGAGTTCAGTGGCATGATATCAGCTGACTACAACCTCTGCTTCTGGGTTCAAGTAATTCTCCTGACTCAGCCTCCCAAGTAGCTAGGATTATAGATGTGTGCCACAATGCTCGGGTGTGATTTTTGTATTTTTAGAAGAGACAGGGTTTCACCATATTGGCCAGGCTGGTCTCAAACTCCTGACCTCAAGTGACCTACCCACCTTGGCCTCCCAAAGTGCTGGGATTACAGGCATGAGCCACTGTGACTGACCAGGTATTTCTTTACAGCAGTGCAAGAACTAACTAATACACATGCATACCTTACCTTATATGTATCTTCATACTCTTCAAGGTGCTTTTAGTTAAAACTCCAGTGAAATTTCCATCCCCACTCATTGATCTAGAATATAGTCATAATCTGAACTTAAGGAAAAATACCATGGACTAGAACCCTTCCTGACAAATTCCATCACATAGAGATGAACCCCATAAGGATGTTTTCTCCTCCATGTTTGCTGCCTCACAATAAGTGTAGGTAATCATAAGCTATTCATCTTTATTTTCAGAGAACTCTGGGAAAATCAGAAGAGATGAGAATTGATTAATGCTCTCTATGAAAAGTTCAATAACTCTTTAATCACAGCTTGAAAATAAAGCAATGCTTCTGATCTTTTACAAATTAATTTAACGTTGCATTAAAAATAAAATGGGCTGTAAATTGTGCTGTGTAGGGATAATCAATGGCTCATTATCTTTGCTTCTAGCAAAATGCACTGATTCTTTTAAAGCCATTAATGAGCAATACTGGGCAGTACACAGCTGCAAATATGTTCAAGTATTATTGATTCTACATCTATAAAACTAATCTCATCAGGGCAGAATTTATGATCAGTAATAATGCAAACTGTTCCATGGTCCATACAAAAGAAATAAAAAAGAAAATTCATGGGTATAAGGCAAGATTATAAGATCACTGGGGAGAAACAATTTCTGAGCCCTTATTCTATTCTGTTGCCAGCACATTGCGGTACTTAATCACTGTTAAATATAAATCTAATAAAAAGAGATTATCAATGTTGACCAATGAAATGTTAACAGTCTTTTCATATAACTAAACCATTATGATAATTCTGTAACTTGGATTGATGTTACCACTTTCCTTAGACATTACTAGGACATTATGTACAAATTATCTATCAGGTTACTTCTATATTATTTCATATTTTATTACATAATGCTTGCAAATATTTTGCTACTGAAACAGAAACATTGAGTTGATTTATTGTTTTCATTGTCCAGCTTTGTAAAATAAATGTGTTCTTCATGTGTTGAACTGCCGGTTAAATCTCTCCTCTTTGGAAGTCCATTAAGCCTTTCAATCTAACGTCCAAAAATCTTGAGCTTGCTCCTAGGCAGCTGAGGTAGCTGCTGAATCTTGGGATCTAGTTTATCCTCAATGCCAGAGGGTGGGAAAAGGAAGAAAGGGCCCTTGAAGCTTCTTTAGGAGGAGAATGGTGGGAGAATGGAGAATTTTCCACAAATAGAAAAAGAGGATGGAAATGAAAATCTAACAACTCTAACATGTATCAAGCCAGATTTTATCTTCTATTTTACTTTAATTGTGACAAAGCAGAAGTAAAGCTTAATTATGTTCAGATAATACCAAGGACTGCCTTACAGAGAAACTATCACTAAAAAGCATCATAACAAAGAGATCACATTTTGCTGAAAACTAACAGACTAGCATTCCACTTGTTGTTATGAAACTTCACCAGGTTTGTTGAGCTGAGCTCTGAAATGCAAAGATTTAACATCCCTGCTTTTATGCCAGATATTTAATAGCAGGAGTAAGAAATAACAATCCATATAATATAAATGTGTAGAAATTGCCAAAAATTGTTAAATCTTTTTTAAAAACTTACCTAGAAATTTCAAACTAATAATACTGCATTTTCAGGGGTTTAGGATTGCTGCTGTTAAAAGTGGCAGCCTACTGACCTGAAAGTTCATGGAGAGAGAGCAGAACTTGATTTCCCTTCTCAGTGTCTCAAGGACCCAACATGCAGGTAAGTGACACACTCTAATCTAGCAATGGTAAGGAGGAATAAAAGCGACATATTTCCATCCAGTTTTCTTACACAGCACTTAATTTTAAAGGAATTTTCCTGCTTATTTATAAGAACATTTAACTTATAATAGAGACACAGGTAAAAACTACTGCCTAGCATTTCCTCAAAAAGATTGTCCATCTTTTTGTTTCCCAGACTCTCAAACGTATTTCAGAGCCAGGTTATATCAACACTCAGTTACATTTAGAGAGTGTAAATTTGCAAACACCTACGTTTCTCAGAATTGGACAAAAAAGAATGTAAATTCAAAAGGTGAATGAAGCCAAAAGCAGAAGCTGGACCTGGATAAAGCAGTAAGTCCGTTCAAAGTAGGGGATGCTGCACTGTTTCTTTCTTTCTTTTTTTTTTTTTTTTTTTTTTTTTGAGGCGGAGTCGAGTGCAGTGGCCGGATCTCAGCTCACTGCAAGCTCCGCCTCCCGGGTTTACGCCATTCTCCTGCCTCAGCCTCCCGCCGAGTAGCTGGGACTACAGGCGCCCGCCACCTTGCCTGGCTACTTTTTGTATTTTTAGTAGAGACGGGGTTTCACCGTGTTAGCCAGGATGGTCTCGATCTCCTGACTTCGTGATCCGCCCATCTCGGCCTCCCAAAGTGCTGGGATTACAGGCTTGAGCCACCGCGCCCAGCCGCTGCACTGTTTCTAAAGGCTCAGCCACCTTGTAGTTAATCCATGAGGGGGCAGAGTGATGGTCGTGTCTCTAGTGGTAACAAGGGTCACACCCAGGATATCACACAAGGATGGCTTCTCTTTCCCACTCACTAGCCCTAAGACAAAGTGGACTTTGCGACATACTGCTCTCAGAGGTTAGATGTCACAGATGTAGGCAAGAAAACAAACCAGTGTGAAGTTTCTGAGGTCACATCACATATACTCCTAAGGACTGATTGGCCTACTCGTAAGTTATCTTTAACATGGATATTTTATACTGACCACACTATAGCATAGGTCACTTTGATTTGGACAACTAAAGTCTCAGATCAAGAGTTTAAGCTAGGTAACAACTTTGAATTATGATAAATCTGCAACACCAATTCTCAAACTTTGGAATGAATAAAAATTACTTGTGAACTTTGTTTCAAAACACAAGCATACAAGAAAAAAATGCACACATCACCAGTCATTCGAGAAATGTAAGTCAAAATTGCAATGAGATACCACTTCATACCCACTAAGATGGCTAAAAAAATTTTTAAAGCAGACAATAACAAGTGTTAGCAAGGATGTGAAGGAATTGGATCGTAAAATGGTACAATTTTTTGGAAAGTAATATGGCAATTCCTCAAAATGTTAAATATACAGTTACCATATGAGCCAGCAATTCCCTTTCTAGCTGTACACCCATATTCGTTTGCTAGGGCTGTCAAAACAAAATACTATAGACTGGGTCGCTTAAACAACAGAAATTTATTTTCTCATAGTTCTGAAAGCTGGAAAACTAAGATCAAGGTGCCAACCAGGACTGGTTTCTCCTGGAGCCTCTCTCCTTGCCTTACAGCTGGCTGCCCTCTTGCCACCTCTTCATATGTTCATCCCTCTGTATGTGCACCCTAGGTATCTCTCTGTGGTCATGATCTCTGCTTATAAGAACACCCATCAGATTGGATTCAGGCCCACCCTAATGGCCTCATTTTAACTTAATCACCTCTTTGAAACCCTTATATCCAAATGTAATCACATTCAGAGGTATTGGGGTTAGGAATTCAACATATGAATTGGTGGGGAGGGCATAATTTAGGCCACAACAATACCTAAAAGAACTGAAAACATTTCCACACAAAACTTATACATGAATGGTCATAGCATTCATAATGGCTAGAAGTTGAAGCAAACTAAATGTCCATCAACTGATGAATGGATAAACAGACTATACTATATCCATACAATGGATTATTATTAGGCAATAAAAAGGAATGAAGTACTGATTTATGATTCAACATTGATGAACTTTGAAATCATTATGCTAAGCAAAAGAAGCCAGTCAAAAAAGGCCACACATATTGTATTATTTCATTTATATAAAATAACCAGTAGAGATAATCATAGAAACAGAAAGTAGATCCGTGGTTGCCAGGAGTTAGGTAGAGGGAATATGGGAAGTGATTGCTAATGAGTTCAAGGTTTCTTCCGGGGGTGATGAAAAATGTTCTGAGATTAATTACTGGGGATGGTTGCAGACCTTTGTGAATATACTGAAAACCAATGAATTGTATACTTTAAAAGGGTAAATTCTTCGTATGAAATTTCATTTTAATAAATGTATTATTTAAATTAGAAACCACCAGCCTTGGCAGCATGGCAAAACCGCATCTCTACAAAAAGACAAAAAATAGCCAGGAGTGGTGGTGTGCACCTGTAATCCCAGCTACTCAGGAGGCTGAGGTGGGAGGATTGCTTAAGCCTGGGAGGCTGAGGGTGCAGTGAGCTATGATCATGCCACTACATTCCAGCCTGGGTGACACTGAAAGACCCTTTCTCAAAAAGAAAAAAAAAAAAAAATCACAAACACAGTCTGAGTCTCCCTACCCACCGAATTACAGAGATTCTTATTCAGAATATCTGGAGAAGGTCTAAAAATGTGCATTTTAAAACAAGTGTTTTCCCACCTTCCAAGATTCTGTAGAACTTTGACAAATAATAAGATAAAATATTCTTGATATGGGCTTCTGGACTACTCTGATTGAGAGGCCAGGGAGCTTTGTAAAAAGCTGACACTAGAACCCCTAGAGTGAGTTACCTATGCTGCTGAGGGACAATGGTCACCTTGGAGCTCTTCTCTACTCAGGTGTAGAGAAGAGTTGAGGTGTAAAAACTTGCACTTGAGATGGGAAGGGAGAAGCTACAATGTCTACCACAATGACATAGATGGTCTTTTGGAGAAGATGGAGTTGTCATTTAAAGACAATCAATTCATGTTCATTCACTGAGCACTTATGTATTAAACCAAATGCACATGGTCTAAATAGCAGAGTGCATTGCACTGGGGAAGAATATTTACTCTCCCTTTGCCAGCTTCAACTCTGAGACAATTGGAGATAAAACAAAAACTGCCGCAGTCAAAGAGTAATAGAAAATATACTCCAGAATAGAAAGATGGCCCTATATTTGATCAGATATTATTGAATTTTTTGAAACATTATTGAGGCAATTTGCGGGCATATAATGCTTAGGTTTGGGGTTAGGGTTAGAGTTAAAATAAGATACAGGATAAGAATTCCATATCTCTTTCTATAAAGAGTATTCAGGATATGAAGCCTGAATAGTCCCTACAAAAGTAATAATCAAAGTTCTTTCCAGCACATGTGCTTAATACTAAAATAACTAGAGAATGATCAAATTAGATAACCTTTAAATATTATCATGGAAAAAGCGGGCAACAGGTGCCCAAAAAGACAATTCATGGAAGACTTTTTTCCCAATTCTCAACCAAGAAAAAGTATTAAAATTGTAGAACGTGTGATAGCCAACTTCCAGGATGGCTCACAGGTAGCCTCCTATTATTCATACCTCTGTATAGTCCTTTCCCAGACTGACCAATGGAATACCACAGAAGTGATGAAATATCACTTCCAAAATCAGATTGTAAAACACAGGACAGCTTCCAGCTTGCTTACTCTCTTTCTCTCTTATAGCACATGGTCTGGGGAAAACTAGCTGCCATGTCATAAGTAACCTAGTGAGAGGCTCATATGGCAAAACACTGGGACTTCTTGCTCACAGCCACCCTACACATAGGTCCTCCTGCCCCAGACAAGTCCTCACATGACTGCAGCCCCAGCCAGCAGCTTGAATGCAACCTTATAAGGGATCCTGAGTCAGAATCATCCACCTAAGTCACTCTCAGATTCCTAAGTCTTAGAAAGTGATAAATATTTATTGTCATTCCTTGCTATGTTTTGGGGTAAATACGTTTTGAAATTTTTTTTAAGATTTCATTTTTTAGCAGTTTCACATTCACAGTAAAATTGAGAGGAAGGTACAGAAATATCCCACATATCCTTTCTCCCTCCAAGTGTGCATGGAGCCTCCCCCATTGCCAATATCCCCCACCAGAGTGCTACACATGTTACAATTGATGAACTTACATTGACACATCATTATTACCCAATTGGGATAATTTTTATATAGCAATAGATAACTACTACAGAAAGTTAACACTATTTTTATATTATATTGTTTTATAAATAATCGTTTTATGTTACAATGTTTTAATGAATTGTTGGCACCTAATACCTACTATCTGCCAAAGACAATAAAATATGTAAAACAAGTACTAATGGTACTAATGGGAAAGTCAGAAAGCACCATCCATGGGGAGAGGAAATAACACAGTCAGAGGAAGTTTCGAGTCAAACAGATCTGGATTCAACTCAGACTCTATCTCTTTCTTGATGTGTGACCTTGGAAAAGTTTCTTAAACTCTCCTACCCATCAATTGAGGACAAGGCCTTCCTCATGGAGATTTTGTGAAGTTTAAATAAATGACCATATATGGAAAACACCCAACACATAGAAAGTTTTCAACATATGTTTATTTTTCCCCATCCTTTTTGATTCTAGTAATTGCAATTTGGGACATGAATGATTGCCTAATAGTCATATTTTCTTCTACCAAAAGTTTCCCTTTGTAGATATCATAAAATATAATCTATAAATCTTTCTGGCCAGGTGCAGTGACTCACACCTGTACTCCCAGCACTTTGAGAGGCCAAGGAAGGGGAATCAGTTGAGTCCAGGAGTTCTAGACCAGCTTACGCAACATACTGAGACCCTGTCTCTACAAAAATAAAAACTTGCTGGGTGTGGTGGTGCACACCTGCAGTCATAGCTACTCAGGAGACTAAAGTGCTATGATAGCTTGAACCCAGGAGATAGAAGCTTCAGTCAGCTGTGATAGCACCACTGCACTCCAGCCTAGGCAACAGAGCAACACACCACCTCCAAAAACAAAACAAAACAAAAACAATAAAACAAATAAATATTTCCCAACATTTTATGGGAAAAAAAAACTTGACTTCTAGGTACACCATTTGAATTTTATGAGAATAACTGGATCCTATGACTAACTTGGAATACCTATAATTGTCCATTCATCATATGCAAGTGGTAGAAAAAATAACATCAAAATTCCTCCTTATAATACCAACTCCCTTCCCTATTTTCATCGTCAGAGATGGCCAAATTAAAGTGATATTATATTCCACATGGTGGAAGACAGACACCACCTTTGGGTAACTTTTTTAAAAGTTTCATAGCAATCCTATAGTCAACAAGGCCTGCCCTTTCCTGCACAGAGGTGAAAAGAGCAGAATTCAGCAGAAGTTTAGAAAGTTGTAGTAAAGTCGGCCGGGAGCGGTGGCTCAAGCCTGTAATCCCAGCACTTTGGGAGGCCGAGACAGGCGGATCACGAGGTCAGGAGATCGAGACCATCCTGGCTAACACGGTGAAACCCCGTCTCTACTAAAAATACAAAAAACTAGCCGGGCGAGGTGGCGGCGCCTGTAGTCCCAGCTACTCGGGAGGCTGAGGCAGGAGAATGGCGGGAACCCGGGAGGCGGAGCTTGCAGTGAGCTGAGATCCGGCCACTGCACTCCAGCCTGGGTGACACAGCGAGACTCCGTCTCAAAAAAAAAAAAAAAAAAAAAAAAAAAGAAAGTTGTAGTAAAGTCACACCTGAACCAGTCTAAGAGAGCAAACAAAAGTCTTCTTTAGAGAAATCTTCTTGGAAAAGCTGCCTCTTAAAACATATTTCTTAGGCTATAAAACTCTGGAGAGCCTCATTGTAATGAAGAAAGAAATACAAGGTGATCAACCTTCCAGTTTTCTGCCGTGAGAAGATTCCTAGTGAAAATTCTCTGGGTAGTTGGTTTCCTCCCACCCCCCCGGAACTGTCTGTCTGCACTTCCATATGCATGCATAGGACATTGCCTAATGCAACCACAGTGAGACACAGGTGCCATCTGCCTCACCAGCTCCCTGACTCACCTTGTGACACATCTAATGTTACAGAGATAAAGAAGATTCAGATGGCACAATAGAACTCAAGCTTATTAGCAGTCCATCTGCTCAGCCAGATATCACCTCAACTGGATGCAAGAACAGGATTGTAAAGGAATAGCAGCGCAGACCCGTATACTATAATCAGGCTGATTTGACAGTATTCATAGAGGTTTCAAGATTTTTTGCTTATTTATTTATTTTCTTATGTATTTATTAGATTTAGAAACAAATACAAATGATCTGCTTAATATTAAATTTTTCTACAACCATAAACTCCTGTGATATCCACATCACCTGCACCTTCTCCCGAGTCTTTCCTCAAGTATCACATTCTCACTGTCCCTTTCCCAGACCACCCTATTTAAATTATCGGCCTCCATTCTTTGAATACCCTATACTTCCTCACTCCTTTATTTTACTCCTTAATACTTATCATCATATAATATATCATTTAATTTACCAATATGTTTGCTGAATATTTTTCTCACTCCAGTAGCATTTAAAGTCCATGAGAATTGAGAATGCACCTCCAAAGTCTAAGACAATACCTAATACATGATAGGTACTTAATAAATATTTGCTGAATGACTACTATTTTGTTCTCTTATCTTCATGTAAAAACACGTTGTCTTAAAGCTTTGTCTCCACCTCCTCACTGATGCCACTCTCCTCCCCCTGCACATAATAGCTCAGTCCCTTGCTAAACACATAGTAAAGGTGCAATAAATATTTAAAATATTGACCAATTAACAATTGACTCCACCAGAGACATCTGAGAGAGTAGAGGGAGAAGAAAGCTCTATCTCCTGGATTGAAAAATATCAAAATGTTGTTATCCATATGTTCACTGGACAAATATTCATTAAGAAGCTTCCATGCTATCTTTGTTTTCACAAATGGCTTTGCATGTAAGAGATCGGAGAATGCAAAGATTAATATCTACATTCAATGTAGTCACTTCGGTATGCTGCTGGAATTTGTGATTTTGCTTTTGTACAGTTTTCTTGAAGCAATAAAATATAAGCCTGCATATATAATGAGCTGTCTAAGGACCTGGCACAATTATACATCCAATTCTCTTAAATCAGCTGCTTAGAAAATGGCAGATAACCCTCCTGATTTATGAAAGGAATTTTCAGGACTCTATTTGAAATGCAGAAATAGTTTAAAAACTTGATAGCAAGAAATGGGCTGGTGGCTTGTATGAGGAAAAGAGAGATAAGGGAGAAATAGAGCTTAACTTTAAAATGAGAACCAGAAGGCACGTTGGGGGTGAGATAACAAGGGTTAGTGGGAGCCAACATCAATGGGGCTTAGATTGTTTGTGAACCACCTCAGAAATATTACCATTTTGATATCTTTTGAGATACCATTGAAAGTTAATGGCAAAAACCACAATTACTTTTGCACCAACCTAATACATTTCTTTGCTAGTCTATTAAATGGTCTATCATTAACTTGCAACAATTGGCCCAGATTTCAGAAGGTGTCTAACTTGCCTAGTAAGCCGTGCCTTAAGCACTGGAGGAATCTGGTTCACAGTGTGAGAACAGACTCTTAAGTGTTCAGTGATCAAGCATATGTAACATATATGTTCTTTGGAGTTAAAATTTTCTGAAGCTACAAAAGTTATTTCACTCATTTATTTAGAAAACATTAATAAAACATCTACTCCACTAATCTCCAGGAATACAGTAGTGACGAATCACATAGTTATGAATCAGATAATGTGCCTAATTTCAGAGCGCTGACATTTGAGATCGACAAGCCGTCAGAAACAAAAAATTACAGAATTAAATTTTTGAAAAAGAAATGATATCTTGAGTTAATTTGTGTATATGATGAAAGGTACAGTTATAGTTTCATTCTTCTATGTATGGCTAGCCAATTATCCCAGCACCATTTATTAAATAGGGAGTTCTTTCCCCATTACTTGTCTTTGTCAACCTTGTTGAAGATCATGTTATCGTAGGTGTATGACTTTATTTCTGAGTTTTCTATTCTGTTCTATTGGTCTGTGTGTCTGCTTTTATACTCATACCATGCTGTTTTGATTACTGTAGCCTTATAGTATAAATTCAAGTTGTGATGAATGTGATGCCCCCTACACCATGGAATACTATACAGCCATAAAAAGTAAGGAAATCATATCCTTTGCAGCATCACGGATGCAGCTAAGGCCATAATCCTAAGTGAATTAACACAGGAAAAGAAAACCAAATACCACATGTTCTCATTTATATAAGTGGGAGCTAAACATTCAGCACACATATACATAAACCTGAGGACCATAGACACTGTCAACTACTAGAGTGAGGCAGGAGGGAGTGGGTACCATGCTCACTACCTGGGTCCAATATACCCATGTAGCAATCCTACACGTGTACTCCCTGTATCTAAAATAAAAGCTGATTTTTTAAAGAAGTATAAAAATAAATTACCAATTAAGATATAGACTGTGATAAGTGCTGTGAAAGAAATATATAGAGTGATGAGAAGAGATTAAGGTCACACTGAGGAGGACACTGAGGCGCTGACATTGAAGTCTAACTTGAAGGGTAAACTAGCCATGGTAAACCTGAAGGGTGAACTGCAGAAAAAAAGATGGTAAGCAGAAGGACAGCAAATACAAGGCCTGGTGTTAGGAAAGGGCTTGTTGTACTCTGCAACAGAGAGGAGGTCACTGCTGCTTGAATGAGGAAGGGAGTTGTATGAAATGAAGTTCAAGGTGTGCACAGGAGCCAGTTCATACAGAACAACGTGGGCTAGGTTAAGTAGGTGAGATTTTGTTTTAAGTGCAATAGGAAATAACCTTTATCTGAGACTTCTACTTAAGGTCATATTTCAAGTAAGATCACTTGAAAAGCTTCCATCTATAAACACCTAGAAATGCTGGGTAAAATGGCAAAAAAACTTCAGTGCAGATATGAGCTTATGATTTTAAAAACGGAGGGAGTTCCAAGTGCTAGAGGGAAAAGGGTGGATGTTGACGGAGAAGGGACATAGGGAACAGTCTGAATACTAGAAATGTTTTTAAACCTTGATCTGAGTGGTAAAGTAAGTGTGTATTTATATCAAAATTAAGAGTTGTACACGTATGATTTATGCACTTCCTATGTGTATTTTATGCATCAATAAAATTTTTAAAATAAATAAGTGTAGCCAGAGAGGAAAAACAGATCAATTAGAAAAACAAGAGATTTCTCAACTGCAGTAACAGGAGCTGGCATCCAAAAATAATATTTCATGGTGCTGGGGGAAAATATCTTAGTCCAGAGCTCTATATCCTATTAAATCATCATTCAAAATATGTGGGCAGAATAAACACATTTTTAGACAAACAGTAAGAAAATTACCATTCCCACAGATTTTCACTCTAGATAGACTTAAGTAAATAGCAAATTGAACTTAGTAGAAAGGCACGGAAATCAAGAAATGATGAGTGAAAAATGTCTTGCAGACACCACTGATCTGCAGTCAGTGGGATCACAAAATTAGAAGACCATGAAACTGGGGATCACCAGTTTAGCTAAGGTTTCTTTGTCTGGATTTTTAGATACAAATTCTCTGTGCCATTGCCTTCTTACCTATATAATAGAGATGATACTAGCACCTTATGCATATAATAGTGACGATGAGTGTGTGTGTGTGTGTGTGTGTGTGTGTGTGTGTGTGTGTGTTTGTGTGTCCTTGAAGCAGTGCCTAGTGGTGATGGGCTATTACTGTTACATATTACATACTGAACCCCTGGCAGGAAGTCTTGCTTTATGGATCATAAAGAAAGTTCTTTCAGAAGTATCAAACTCTTTTCCCTTATATATCATAAATAGCTTAGTTTCTCTTTAAAGTCTTCTAGATGTTCATTAATCTGTATTTTAAAATAGACTGATGGAAATCCACTCAAAAGTTTGAAGCAAAAGAGTGAAAAAATTTGCTTTATATTTTTAAATGGTCACTGTGGCTGCTGTACTGGAAAAAAAAGTTAGAGGAGGGCAAAAGGGAAAATAAGAAAACCAGTTATAATGTATTTCCATAGGAAAAGGATGAACTGACAGTGTACTACACTAGACATAAATTATTTTAGGGAAAAGTTTAGGAAAAAATAATAAAAACAAAGTATACATTAAAATGTAAAATCTAGTAGTAAAAAACTATTGAGAATATTGGAGCAAAAAGTTATTAAATTATATCTAGAGTCTCAAAATCAGAAAATGCAATTCTGAAAACTCTTATTGTACTCTGGTATTATCTTTCATTTATGCAATACCTTTAGTAACCTCAGATTTCCATCCAAATTTATATCCAACTATATGATTTCAGACTATCCAATTCATACTCCTTTGATCATACAATTGCACCTGCCCTAACTGTTCCTCTCTCTGTCTTCTGTACAAAGTCTTATGCATACTTCAAAGACTTGGTCAGATTTCACCTTCTCCATCCCAGATTTTCTACTGTTGGAATCACTATTTCTATCCCTTATTTTCCAAATACTCTATGTCTATTAGATTAATGGACCTTTCCTTATGCCATTCTGCCTTGTAGTTACCTGAATGACAAAATGAATTACAAAACTAAAAACTGAGCGTTTCTACCCCTAGATTACAAAACTCTGAAAATTAAGAGATATGTGATATTAACTACAAAGAACTCAAGCAAATCAGCAAGAAAAAAAATCCTATAAAAAAGTGGGCTAAGCCGGGCGCAGTGGCTCAAGCCTGTAATCCCAGCACTTTGGGAGGCCGAGACGGGCGGATCACAAGGTCAGGAGATTGAGACCATCCTGGCTAACACGGTGAAACCCCGTCTGTACTAAAAAATACAAAAATCTAGCCGGGCGAGGTGGCGGGTGCCTGTAGTCCCAGCTACTCCGGAGGCTGAGGCAGGAGAATGGCGTAAACCCGGGAGGCGGAGCTTGCAGCGAGCTGAGATCCGGCCACTGCACTCCAGCCCCAGCGACAGAGGGAGACTCTGTCTCAAAAAAAAAAAAAAAAAAAAGTGGGCTAAGGACATGAAAAGACATTCTCAAAAGATATACAAATGACCAAGAAGCATATGGAAAGATGTTCAACATTACTAATTATCAGGGAAATGCAAATAAAAACCACAATGCAATATTACCTCACTCCTGCAAGAATGGCTATAATAGAAAAAAAATAAAAAATAATAGATGTTGGCATGGATGTGGTGAAAAGGGAACACTTTTACACTGCTGGTGGGAATGTAAACTAGTACAACCACTATAGAAAACAGTGGAGATTTCCTTAAAGAACTAAAAGTAGGCTGGGCACAGTGGCTCACACCTGTGATATCAGCACTTTGGGAGGCCGAGGTGGGCAGATCACCTGAGGTCAGGAGTTTGAGACCAGCCTGACCAACACAGAGAAACCCTGTCTCTACTAAAAAAAACACAAAATTAGCTGGGCATGGTGGCACATGCCTGTAATCCCAGCTACTCAGGAGGCTGAGGCAGGAGAATCACTTGAAGCTGGGAGGTGGAGGTTGTGGTGAACTGAGATTGCACCATTGAACTCCAGCCTGGGCAACAAGAGTGAAACTCCACCTCAAAAAAAGAACTAAAAGTAGATCTACATTTGATCCAGCAATCTCATTACTCGGAACCTACCCAGAGGAAAAGAAGCGATGATGCACAAAAGATACTTGCACACACGTTTATAGCAACACAATTTGCAATTGCAAAAATCTGGAACCAGCCCAAATGCCCATCAACCAACAAGTAGATAAATAAACTGTGGTATATATATAACATGGAATACTACTCAGCCATAAAAATGAATGAAGTAATGGCAATGGCATTTACAGCCACCTGAATGGAATTGGAGACCATTATTCTAAGTGAAGTAACTCAGGAATGGAAAAGCAAACATCGTATATTCTTTCTCATATGTGGGAGCTAAGCTATGAGGATGCAAAAGGCATAAGAATAACACAATGAACTTTGGGGACTCAGGGGAATGTGTGGAGGGTGGTAAGGGATAAAAGACTGCACATTGAATACAGTGTACACTGCTTGGGAGATGGGGGCACTAAAATCCCACAAATCACCACTAAGGAACTTATTCATGTAACCAAACACCACCTGTTCCTCAAAATCCTATCAAAATTTTTTTAAAAAATAAGGAAATATATCATATTCAGTCTGCATCCCCTACATCTTCTTGCAGAGTATCTTTAAAAAATATTAAAGGAATTGAAATTGAGGTGAAAAGGGAGTTATCATCATTTGAAGTATCTGAATAATGAGACCTCTGAAAAAAAGAATGAGGCCAACTATCATGACTAATGGACTTCAGTACCCAAAGGCCCCATGAGGTGCCTCTGATTGCGTTATTCCAAAAAGTGTGCCTCTTTGTGCTTTAGTCTTGATTTCTGATATATTACTTTGCCACAGAAACACATTCCTACTTCCAAGTACCAGAGAAGTGGAACAACAAATGTTGAAAGCAGTGAATTTTTATTTGCCATCACTGCTTTGGGCACCTCAATTCAGATATGTTATTCTTATTTAACAGGAGAATATTTTTTATTCTTTAGCAGTTGTCTAGTTTGGCGCCTATTCATAAATTTTTGTGGTTGTCAAAGCTTTGCCCCGTAAAGCCCTTCATGAAAAGTAACATCATGAATTGGAAAGCATCCATGGAGTAAATGAAAAGGGTCCAGCTAAAAGACAAAACAAAATAAAATGGAAATGGAAATTAAGATAGGCTTTCTTCCTTCTTCCATAGTGAAGCAGCTTTATGTGCCCTTGGAATTACTGCAATTACATGACAGTTTTCAAAGTTCACCCGAGGGCAAGAGACATTGTAGCATGTTGGGTTGAATGTGGCAATCTTGGCTGCCAGTGCTCATGTTCTTGCACAGTGGCTGCTTTATAGACTTATTTATAAAACTGTATTATAGATGTCCTCTCCCAAATAGTCTAAGGCCTAATTAAAAATACATTAGCTGCTAAATCATGAAGTTAACAGTAAACAGGCAATTTCCAAATAGCACAAACATAATTTTGCAAATTTCCAAGTTGATAAGTTTAGGAAGACCCTCTCCGTACCTACGGAAGATTTTTAATTTACAAAAACACATTTAGAACCCTAAGCCCTATTCGGCTACCCATATTTCAGGCCAATCTTTAGCCTCTGGGCATGGAAAGTTTAGTCTTACCATGTGTAGAAAGTCTGAAATAAGCAACAACAAAAGGACAGAACTAAAGCTGTGTTTCTTTTCTTGAGGCCAAACAATAGGAAATGGTCCTGCAAAGGATAGCTTTCTATGGATGTTGTATGGCTCAGTGGCAGGAGCACAGGCTGTCAAGCTCAGGACATACTGAGCTCTTCCACTTGAAAGTAAGGTAGTTATCTACCTTACCTCTGATCCTCACTTTCTATCCTCTCTTTCTACCTCTGATCCTCACTTTCCTCATCTATAAAATGGGAATAATAATATTTAACTCACACTGTAGTTGTTAATGAAATGTTGAATGAAGAGATCACAGTGTCAACTCTGTGGGAAGGTGTTTACCAAATGTGTGTGTTCCTTTTAATGCCCCTCAATCCCACACCCCACATCCCTGCAACAGCCACACTTTTTCCCTTCATAAGAAGGAAGGGTTGTAGTAGAGCCAGATTAAAAAGCAAACTGTCAGCTGCATGGAGTGATGAACTCTAAGGGCTAAAATAGTCCCAGAAAAAAAATCAATGTGATTCCATATTCAGTTGGTAAATTTTAAAAGACTCACTCAGTGCATATATTTTTTTATTTAGACATCAACAGCTAAATATTATTTGTTGTATGTAATCTCTTGGGGCCTTCACAGAAGGATGGATTTTGGTAACAGGTGGATTTTATTTTTCCTGAGAACAATTAAAATCTTAATCCTTCTTTTAATGACTATGGGGTACTCGAAGACAGTATTAAGTAGTGGGTAGTGGTAGAAAAGCTTGCAGATAGAACCCAAAAAGAAAAAAAATTGCTCTGAATGAAATAATGACAAGGCTGTAGAATTGAGAAGAGAGATAGGGAAGAAGTCAGATACCCAAAGGAAATTTCTGAAAATGCTATGTAGCCCAAGATGTAAACATCCTCCTTACTCTCCCCTACTGAATTTTTATTAAATGCCATATTTGCTCAGTAATGCACTTATAAAAGTACACATGTCATAAAACGAGGGAGTTTCAAAAAGGCAAAGTTACAATCAATGTTAACTGCTGCAGTGAAGGCAAATGAGATCAGAAGAAACATTTCTGTTTGGTGGCAGAAAGCCATCTCAGTGAAGAAATGAAACCTTGACTGATATCACAGATTAACCAAGAAACCAACTTAAAAAGATGAGTTTATGAGAGTTGGAGAAGGGATCCATCTGACTCTCTTCTCTCACCTGCCATGTTCTCCTGAGATGCGTTCATCTATTTATTTGATATCAATTGTATTCTAAATGATGGTCTATGCCAAGAAAACCACTCTAACACTCTATCCCAGATTCTCTCTGTCTCTCTCTCTCTCTGTGTGTCTCTGTCTCTCTTTCTCTCTGTCTTCCCTCTTTCTCTTTCCCTTCCTTCCCTCCTTTTTCCCCCACCAAGCTTCAAGTCAACAGCCTATCAGACATTTCCACTCACATGTCCTATGAAAATTCCCATTTCATCACATCCAAAATAGAACTCATCTTTCTCTCAAACTGTTCTACTTTTTAACTTTCTCTTTCTTGCTGAACAGTACCCATATTAACACCTAAGAATAGCCTACATTCCTCCCTTTTCCTTACTTCCCGCATAAACCACTAACCAAATGCTAGTGATACTTGTAACCCCTTGATATCCCTTTAATCCATCTTCTTCCCTCTATCCCCTATTCGGCTAGTTTTATTTTCAATTAGGTCTTCATTTCTGACCTATGTTATTGCACCAATTTCCTAACTGGTCTCCCTGTCCAGTCTGGCATTTCTCTAAAACACTATAACACTATTCTTCCTGTAGCACAAATGTAATCATGCAAATATCTTAGATTCAAATTCTCCTTTTAACATCAATAATTAATGTTGCGGGAAGTCAGGGACCCCAAATGGAGGGACCGGCTGGAGCTGCGGCAGAGGAACATAAATTGTGAAGATTTCATGGACATTTATCAGTTCCCAAATAGTACTTTTATAATCTCTTATGACTGTCTTTAATCTCTTAATCCTGTTATTTTCATAAGCTGAGGATGTATGTCACCACAGGACCACCATGATAACTATGTTAACTGTACAAATTGATTGTAAAACGTGTGTTTGAACAATATGAAATCAGTGCACCTTGCAAAAGAACAGAACAACAGTGACTTTTAGGGAACAAGGGAAGTCAACCATAAGGTCTGACTGCCTGTGGGGTCAGGCAAAAAGGGCCATATTATAGGCTCTCTTCTTGCAGAGAGCCTATAAACGGACATGCAAGTAGGAGAGATATCACTAAATTCTTTTCCTAGCAAGGAATATAAATATTAATACCCCGGGAAAGGAATGCATTCCTGGGGGGAGGTCTATAAATGGCCGCTCTGGGAATGTCTGTCTTGTGCAGTTGAGATAAGGACTGAGATATGCCCTGGTTTCCTGTAGTACCCTCAGGCTTACTAGAGTTGGGAAACTCCACCCTCATAAATTTGCGGTCAGACCGGTTCTCTGCTCTCAAACCCTGTTTTCTGTTGTTTAAGATGTTTATCAAGATAATACCTGCACCACTGAACATAGACCCTTATCAGTGGTTCTGCTTGTGCTCTTTGCCTTGTGATCTTTGTTGGACCCTTATCAGTTCTGCTTTTGCGCTTTGTCTTGTTCCCTTGGAAGCATGTGATCTTTGTTAGACCCTTATTAGTAGTTCTGCTTTTTGCCCCTCGAAGCATGTGATCTTAGTACCTACTCCCTATTCTTACACACCTGCCTCCCTTTTGAAATCCTTAATAAAAACTCGCTGGTCTGAGACTCAGGCGGGCATCACAGTCCTACCGATATGTGATGTCACCCCCAGTGGCCCAGCTGTAAAATTCCTCTCTTTATACTGTCTCTCTTTATTTCTCAGCTGGCTGACACTTATGGAAAATAGAAAGAACCTACATTGAAATATTGGGGGTGGGTTCCCCCAATAAATTAACATGGATATAGGATATAAGAAAAATCACTTCACCTCCCTACTTTAATTTTCCTTCTGTACAAAGAGGATCATGTTTAATTTCTTTACTTACAGCAAAAGGATTTCTGTGATGATTAATTCAATACTACATTCTAAAAACTAAGCTTCAAGGATTATAAATGTCATAGAAACGAGCTGATGAAATAAAACTAAGTTTTAAAATTTAAACTAGTAGAACACTAAATTATATTTTACAGTGTGATACCATCAATGTAAAAATGCGTAGTATAATCCAAGAAGAAAATAATCTAAAATTTTTATGGTGATTTTCTCTTAATGGTCGGACTATGGACAACTATTATTTGCTTCATAATATATTTTAAAAATTTTCCACAATGGGCATACAATTCTTTTATAACAGAGAAAAAATATTCATCTTTTTAAAGTCTGAGCTATCTGAAAGAGGCACCCATATAAAGAGAAATCTCAATACTTAAAACTACTGCCACAGTTCTAGGGAGGTCTGTGGGGCTTGACTACTTACTGAACTGTTATAAGGAATTGGTCCTCTCTTCATGTTTCTCCCAAGTAAATGTACAGGAGACATTACCAAGGATAATTCTGGACCATCTCCACATTACCTGGCTGAGGAGGATGAAAACAATACAGAAGCTGACAGTTAGTTAAAGAGGTTTCCACATGGCTAACAGGTCCAGACTGTGGTGGGTGACAACTGTAGCTCCTGTAAGGCCTCAGAATAAAATTCCTTATACTAAATCAGGCACTAAATAAAGTGAGATTTATATTTGTACTTCAGAGAAGTTGCTAAGTTACATTTTAGTGAATAATATTCTCTACTAATTTTATACATACCATCTAGAAGAAGTGAAGAATAACCCAAAAAGGAATCATATATAGATACTTTCTTGGCAGCTGGATTTTCATTAAAAAACTATTTTCTACCATTCTGTAGTTTCAGCTTCTTGGCTTGTCTCTTTCACAGAGAAAGTTCCTTTTAAGTATTTCTACCATGCAGGAGAATAGACCCACACTAATGACAGGGGCACAAGTAGATTTCTACAGCTTAGTTTTTCTCACTTCACACAGAACAAACTGCATTAACAACCTTTTAAAAATATAATAGACTTAGTAAAAGTCATCACTGGAAAAACTTGGTAGCTTTAAACCAGTGGTTCTCAAGCAGGGGTGATTTTTGTCTCCAAAACAACATTTGGCAATGTCTGGAGACATTCTTCATTATACAATTATATAACTGAAGGATCCTGCCGGCATCTAATGAGCAGAGGCCACAAATGCTGCTAAGCACAGGACAGACCCGACAGCAATGAATTATCCAGCTCAAAGGTCAACCATGGCAGGTTAAGAAATCCTTGAACAACCAAAACAAAGAAAATCCTAGATCTAGTTCACAGCCACCAGCATTCAAGAGTGAGAGATAAATTTATATCTTTTTGTTGTTGTTGTTGTTGTTGTTAGACTCAAAGTCAATTACATTCCTCCTAAGTGCCTGCCCAGTAAAACTTGGGATTCTCTACAGAAACTGGGAGAAAGGGTCAATTGTCTGGTCTTTACCAATCTCTCCCCCATAATACAAGCAGCAAGCCTTTTCTTATAAATAGCAAACAGAAAGCATTCCTTCTAAATTTCATACGTACCTGCTCATCACATTAACTATTATTTTATCACATTAATTATCATTTTATATTTGGTAGAGACTATTTAACAACCTGAGAACAGAGAACAAAAATTAAATACAAATTAGGTTCCGGGATTGTGTGGAGCCCTAGAGAGAAGAAGGATAGGTAAAGGTGAAGGTAATCAAGACAAAATCCAATAACCTCAAATTCTGCCTAAATTCGTCACACCAAACAAAGTACACAAACTTCGAAATAAGCTAAGCGGAGTTTGAATTCCAACGCTACCATTTACTTGCTGCACAATATAAGACAACTACCTTCTATGAGTCTGTTTTTTTTCTGTCTTAAATGGAAATAATAATGACACCTTCCTTCCAGGGCTCTTTTTGATCCCTAAAACAGTAAGTAATAAATAAACATTAGCTTTCTTGTCCCCTCCACATTCAATGTTCTAACAGTGACAAGGTCATACTTATTTTCAAACACTCTTCCTCAATGGAAAATTATTTAGTATCTCAGGGCTTTGATTTTCACATAATAAAGAGTATGCACATCTCACATATATAAAGTGAATATCAAACAATTTATTAGCATCTAGCATTATGCCTGGTACTCAGATTGTGCTGTAAATTGTTAGCTACTGTTATCCCTAGAAAGGTCCCATGAGTGCTCATCTTCCTGAAGAAGTCATCTTGGCCCACTGTGTGTTCTGATTAAAAGTCTCCAATATCTGTGTGATCATGCACCAAGAAGTTACCTTCTCTGGGTATTGCTCCCTTAGAACACCTGAGCACACCATTTGCTCACTCCTGGGGGGTCACTTGGGTCCTGGTGAGAAGAAACTCTAACATTTCCCAAACATATTCCTATCTTTTCCCTTATTCTGGGGCTTGTAAGAATGAAAAAGTTTAAGTTTCAAACATCAGGGTTTGTGTTCAGTATTGTACCTAGATCTTGGTGTACAGATAAATAAATCAATAACAACCCAGAAACAGGAATCTCGTGTCTGGGGCTTTGAAAGGGAGAACAGAGGTGTCCTTAGATCTGTATTCTCACTAACCTTATATTAAATAA
The DNA here is from genome assembly GCF_002776525.5 of Piliocolobus tephrosceles. Lineage (NCBI taxonomy): Eukaryota > Metazoa > Chordata > Mammalia > Primates > Cercopithecidae > Piliocolobus > Piliocolobus tephrosceles. The sequence continues at coordinate 121,127,387 of NC_045439.1, forward strand.
TCTCTGAAATGTTGCCTACTTCTCTACTTTGAAAGCCAGCCTAACTTTTTTCTATTACGACTTTTGTAGCATACTTGAGAGATTGTATCTAACTATAGCCTGTCTGTATCTTTTTACAGCTTTTGACCCAGAGCAGTCAAAGTCAGCCTCTCAAATCTGTTCCATGTGTTGTGCTGTACAATCAACCCTAAAAAGAACTTCATTTCTCCTCTAGTTTGTCCTGCTTCCACCTTTCACAGAAACACTAAATTGATTTGGCAAAGATTCATAAATGTAAGAAATCTTTTGTCCCAGAAAAAAAAAAAAAAAAAGCCGTCATATGTAACATCTTTCTATTGCAGCAAATTTTTCCCACAGCAGCTAGGACAATACAGTATGAAAGGAAGTTTACAGTTAATCTCATGTCTTCTTCCATGAACTAATTTCCAGGTAGTCCCTCAACCCCTCTGCTCTATCCTCTATCTCAGGACACTAAAGAGCTCACTATTCTTTACTCGATTCTTTTTTATATACAGCTTGATGTGTATTTATCCTCCAGCCTTGTACCTATTTACCTATCTTCCCAAAAAGACACCAATCAGATTCTAAGCAGGAGTGGCTCATTTGTTCCTGTAAACTGACATAGCACAGGTAATAGTCCATTAAAGGTAAGCAATAAACATTTGTTGAAAGAGTTACACCTAAAATACATGTCTATTTGTATACAAAGTATAAGACAGTGAGAGCCTATATACCATCTAAAAACCCATGTACAGAGATGTTTTGTAAATGCATGTTATTGCACCAACTCAGGTATCAAATGAACTGCTATCTGAACTGATGACCCACTGAGAAAGTCATCTTGGCCTTTGAGTAATGGAAAGTCATAGTGCCAACCAGCAAACTCAATTCACAATAAAGAATTCTAACACCTGTGAGAACTGTCATCAGAGTACTTTACTTTTTCTTTCAGGCAGGCCAGTTCAAATTAACTCCAGCTCTTCTTACCTGAGGGTGTAAGCTTAATTCAGCTTAATTTCCATGGAACCATGTTCCCTGGCTCATCCCTCAGAGGGATAGCTTCTTCTTTAAGGAACTTGGGCAGTGACACATTCGAAACACACTTACCAATGAGTAGCTCTTAGAATGGCTCCAGATCATGAGACTTGTGTATAGTAAGCAAAAAGCAAACATCTTCTAAAATTGCTACAAGTGATGTGAACTTCAATACGAGCAAGAAAAGAGGGCAAGAGAAATGCTTTCTCGTTTTACTATAACAATCCTGTGTACAGTACTGTAGTAAATGTTGGAGAAGAAAGTATCTTACAAAAGCAGCTTCTAGGGCATTTTCAAGAACAGGAATGTTCTGAATAATCAATAATTCCATTAGCAAAGGGATAATGCTTGATGTTTAGTCAGTTTTGGGTACTTTATTATCTGTGATGGCTCAAACTTGAAAACGCTCCTAATTTCCTTTAGAAACATAAACTGGTGAGCTAAAAAAAAAACAAAAAAAAATTAAGAGTTCATCTGTTCCAAATTTCATTGTACAGATGAAGAACCAAAGCCTAGTAGATTACAAAAATTCATCCAACTTGCCCAAGGTTTCTATTTATTTATTTATTTGCACTCCAACTTGTTCCAGAAAAGATTAATGGCAACTACCAAAAAAGCATTCAGCTTGACAAGAGGAAATAAATAATTGAATGAGGTTAAAGAGGGATGGGTAGGAAAGAGTGAAGTCAGTGCACCAGAAAACCCTCTATATTCATTAGACGTGGGCAAAACAAAATTGCTTCCAAGTGTTCTAAAAGCCAATCATATAAACAAAGAATCACAATCTGATTCATGGTTTCACATCTATAAATTAAGAACACACCAGTCTCTCAGGAAGTTATTAATCCTGTGCCAAGATCACAGAATAATTTCTTTCATATGTTCCCATAGAGAAGACCCTGATGTCACAGAAAATGCAGCAGTGAAGTGTCAGATGATTCTTTCTCATAACATCCCCCCCGAAAATATGATGGCATCAAACTGGTAGCTTCAACTGCTATTAAATAAAAGTGATTCTTGAAAGGACTAAGATGTTTCAGGCACACAGCTCAATTAAGGGGTAGAATATAGGGAATAGAGAGAAGTAGGCGAACTGCATAACCTTGAAGCCAGCCTCAATAAATAACATTTTTCTCAATCATAATTGTGATAGATGTTGAGTAGCAGAGATTTGTCAATACTTAATCGGCCCCATCCTCACTGTGTTCTCTCAAGATGGCCTTCCACTCATCCACTCACTGTTCGAGCAAGACCCAAGAACATTCCTTGATGTCTCCCATTCTTTTCCCACCCATCAGTCAATAAGTTTAACTTTGCCTATCAGAACAAACCATTTCCCTCTATCCTAAACTTCTACACTAATTTGTCATGATTTCACCTAAAACAAAATTCTCTGAATGTAATCTTGTGCTCCCCCAGTCATGGTTCACACAGAGACTCTGTGACCTTTTTAAACACAACTCTAGTGATATCACTTCCCTACTTAAAACATCACAGTATTTCCCTGGTGCCCTCAGAATCAAATTCCACGTTATTCACAGCAGGCCAGGCTTTGCGTTTTCTGATTCCTTATTTGGGGATCCAAATAAGGATCCAGCCTTATTCACTCCTCTCCTCTTCACTCTTTACCTCTCCTCTTCACTCTTTACCCCAGGCATATGGGTCTTTGGGTAATTTGAGGAAGAGCTTAACCCTTTTCCTTCATCAGAACCTTGATGTCTCCAATTATTCACTTTTATTGAACCTTATTTGCATATGCCACATTGTAATGAGTTGGTATTTGTGTGATTATGTTGTTAAAGTCTCTCTTCACTATGGAATATAAGCTTCACAAGGTAAGGAACTGCATATTTCTGGCTCATTGTTGTATTTCTAACATAGCACAGTGCAATGTAAGCATTGAGATATGAGAATGAATAAAGAAAAAATGGGATGATTCAACAGATTAATAAAAAACGAGTATGTAGGGTCTAGCTTATTCTTTTCTCTAGACATAAATACACAATAGACAGATAGATCATAATTTTATATATTATGATGATATGTAAAGCCATGTGATGGCAGACATACTCCACAGTTTTCTTGTGTTTCTGCCTGTCTTCTAAGAAAAAGGTATTGATACCTCTGTTCTGGACTATCTTTGCACAGATGTTTATACAGCCTTAGAAGACAGAAGTAGTGTCTCCCTCTAGGGTAGAGGGCATATTTGTTTTCTCACCAGGATAATAAATGTAGTATCTTCCCTTGAGAAAAGGTTGGGAAAGTTTGCCAGCAGCACTCTTACACAATTGAGGGTTTTCCAAATTCAGGGGTTCTCAGCTGTGACAAATATCTACTGTCTGCACAGCATCTACCTGGGCTACTTTTCATTGCATTTATGGGATATAGTGGACAAGAAGAACCAGTCTGAACATGAAGCTCATGATACTTGCTGTGCCAGGAGAAATAAAGTCCTTTGTCTCTGACACAAGAGTTTTGTATCTCCTGCCAGCATCTACGAAACTATGATAGGCTAATTTGTCAGCTTTCGATCAGGGTAAAATCACAGATCATTAACAATTTTTCACATTAGGTGCTTCAACAATTGGCAGGGTTGGGAGAATAGTGGAGGCTGTTATCTTCCTGTGAACAAATGGGAAATCTAGAAAAGACAATATCCCAATTTGTTGTGAATTGGAAATCCTCCTTGAAAGGTAATTTTGGGGTGACCCAAAAATTAAATGAGAAATCTTGGTTCCAGAGATGTATATCATAAAATAGAGTTAATAAACCTGTGATTCTTGGGGAACTTGCAAAAGAAATGCCTGCGTTTAGCAAAAGAAACTAACATCAGAGTGAACAGGCTACCTACAGAATGGGAGAAAATTTTTGCAATCTATCCATCTGACAAAGGGCTAATATCCAGAATCTACAAAGAACTCAAACAAATGTACAAGAAAAAAAAACAAACAACCCCACCAAAAAGTGGGCGAAGGATATGAACAGACACTTCTCAAAAGAAGACATTTATGCAGCCAACAGAAATATGAAAAAATGCTCATCACTGGCCATCAGAGAAATGCAAATCAAAACCACAGCAAGATGCCATCTCATACCAGTTAGAATAGTGATCATTAAAAAGTCAGGAAACAACAGGTGCTGGAGAGGATGTGGAGAAATAGGAATGCTTTTACACTGTTGGTGGGACTGTAAACTGGTTCAACCATTGTGGAAGACAGTGTGGTGATTCCTCAAGGATCTAGAACTAGAAATACCATTTGACCCAGCCATCCCATTACTTGGCATATACTCAAAGGATTATAAATCATGCTGCTATAAAGACACATGCACACGTATGTTTATTGCAGCACTATTCACAATGGCAAAGACTTAGAATCAACCCAAATGTCCATCAATGATAGACTGGATTAAGAAAATGTGGCACATATACACCATGGAATACTATGCAGCCACAAAAAAAGGATGAGTTCATGTCCTTCGTAGGGAATCATTCTCAGCAAACTGTCACAGGGACAAAAAAAAACAAACACCGCATGTTCTCACTTACAGGTGCAAATTGAACAATGAGAACACTGGGACACAGGAAGGGGACCATCACACACCAAGGCCTGTCGAGGTGTGGGGGGAGGGGGAAGGGATAGCATTAGGAGATACACCTAATGTAAATGACGAGTTAATGTGTGCAACACACCAACATGGCACATGTATACATATGTAACAAACCTGCACGTTGTGCCCATATACCCTAGAACTTAAAGTATAATAAATAAATACATAAATACATAAATAAATAAATAAATAAATGCCTGTGTTTAAAATGAAGACCCCTATGCCAAATACCAAATCTATTAAATCCAAACTATACTCACAGAATTGTATTTCTAGTTGACAGATCAAGTTTGCACTGATTTTTTTTTTTTTACTTTTCCCTGACATTCTTAAAACCATGACCATGCATCTTCCCTGAGACCAAAAAAAAATTTTTTTTGTAATGTATCTATTGTACAAATGGCACTGTGTTAGAGTTGGGCCAAAATAGGAAGCATATAGAACCTGTTCAACACCAATATCAGAAACCCTGAGCTCCTAAATACATTCTAGCCATGCCCCCATCTTATTCTCATTTCATTCTCAGTATTTGCAATTATCCCATTCATTGTCTCCAATTCTATATATTACTATTATATAAACATTATAGACAGATGATGGGTGGGTCAATAGATGAAAGCTAGCTAGCTAACTAGATAGATAGATACAAACATAGATCCAAAAGCAAGATAAACAAGATATGCTGAAAATCGCCATTTTGAACAGGCCAAGTATTTAAGAATTTTAAAGTTTTACAGTAGCAGAAAATGAATTGTTGGAGTAGTCTTCTGTTTAAATTCATTGGTGGAAAATTAAATGAGATTCCCAGCAAATAAAAAGCTCAGTATCTAATAGTCTTCATTGCCACAGTATGGTGTGCATTTTCTGCTTCCTTTACTTCACAAATAAGCTCCAAACCTTGTGGTGTCCTAGTATGACAAGCACTGCTTGTTCAATGCCAGGAATGAAATATCTAATTACTGATGGAAACTCACCTGTGAACACAACCCAGCAAGAGCTGCTAGTGGAGCTCATTTAGAGACTCCTAATGGTTTTGATTCAAAGAACTCCCTGAAAACTGAACTGATTACATCAGAATTTCTGGCTGCAATGGTCAAAGTAATATCCACAGGATATGACAGGAATTATGATAAATATCGAAAGCTCTGTAAGTCAAAGAGTAAAATCACTTCTCTACCTGAGAGTTCTGTTTCATATAAAATGCAGAATATATCAACAGTGAAAAGGTAATCTTTTCACAGTGGATGTAATGAAGATATACAACACATAGCTTGGCTAAAGAAAAGAAAAAGAATCTCTCTGTGTGAAGATTTTCTCTTCAATTTAGTTGGAAATGTGAATATGATACTAAATAATTCACTGAATTATTAAATGTCCACCAGATTAACTTGGAAAAAAACTGACCAGCCTTCCCTATATATGTAAATCTTTTGTTGAAAACTTTCTCCTTTCAAATCAATGTCTTCCAGATACCAGGTAGGTCTTTGAAAGTGACCTGAGGTTTGGTGTTATGACAAAAATAAGAAAAGTCTGAGAAACTGTCATAGCCAAGAAGAGCCTAATGAGACACAATAACTAAATGTAATGTGATCTCCCAGATGGGATCCTGGAACAGAAAAAGAACATTAGGTAAAAACTAAGAAAATATGAATAAAGCATGGACTTTAGTTAATACAAATTGATTAATATTGGTTCATTAATAGTAACAAATGTACCATACTATAAGATGTTAATAGGAGAAACTGGAAGTAGAGTATACAGGAACTACTTGTATTATTTTTGCAATTTTCATGTAAATATAAATCGATGATAAAATATAAAGTTTATTTTTGAAGTTTTTTTTAAATGAGCCCATAAACTATTTTCTGAGAAACAAATTAAAGCTACAAATATCTGAAGCAGACTTGATGGTAAGCCAGTAGTGATGATCTGATTATATCCATGTAGGCTAATTATAAAACAGCTATAGTTCAACAGAACTAAACATAATCTAAAGCAAGACATAATGTTATATATAACAAACCCACCAAAGGACAACGGCATAAGATTAGAAAATCTTCCATGCCTAAATGACTAGCATCTTCCTAAATGTCCACTTTTCTAGGACATGTTTTCAAAATGAAAACCATTATTGTACTGTTCCCGGGAAATAGAAGCAGTAAACTAACCTTAAAGGGCAGTAAGAATAAAGTATGCAGAGATAATAAGGCATGAATTCAGGATAAAAAGTTACCTTCTCTTTTAAAACTTTCTTCTATAAATGGAACCTGCAAATTATTTTCCAGGGTATAAAGTATCTCACTATTACAGAGACTTAATTGCAAATTCTTCTGACCCAGGACAAATTAAATTTCGACTTAAATCTAAATGACTGGTAAGGAGTATTTTGCTTCCACAGCTGGGCAATGACCTTTCGTGAAAACATGGATTGAAATGAGAAAGTGAGAGAAATAGGAGGAAATGGTCATATTCATACTATAATTCAGCAGTTCAGCTGTATTTGAGCTAAATATAGGCTCAAGAGCTATACTGGGAACCAAAATACCAATTATAACATAATTTTAGCATAAAAATATGTTTTGATTTTCAAACACTAAACTATAAACAACTGACTTTGGAACTCAGACCTTGTATAAAATGTCTGCTGATATATATTCATACTGTTAGAGAGTGGGCAGATAGCCAGAAATGAGCAGGCAAGGGAGCCCCCTAGGAAAAGAGGTCCTGAAGCTGCTGCCCACTGATGGTCAGGGCTGCCCACTGACACTCAGCAAAAAGGATGATGGCTACATTGGCTACATCTGGCCTCGTGGTTGGACTCCTCTAGCCCTGAAGGGGACTCAGACCACGCCTTAGCCGGAGACAGGTATGCTAGGGATTTTCCCCACTGACAAACATGCCTATTCCTCTAAAAACTCACCCCAAAGTAGCCTTTTGCTCATTATAATCATAAAAAACACACCTCTGGGAGATTTAAAATGATAATAACTCATGCAGTGTGTGTACTAACATGTGCAACCATAGAGCCTGTGTATCCAAAAAGACCTCCCAAAACATGCTTGCAAGTAACATCCACTCACGCCCTTTCATAAATAATCATGTAAGATTCTCCTAAAGAGTGTCCCGCAGCATTAGCTCCTGGTTCATTCTTTTGTGCATTCCACTTTGCTTTGACTTTCAGAGTGTTCTGTTCTTTCTAACTAATGGTGATACTGCTGCTACTACTATTTTTCCAGCTGGACCAGCCCAGAGCTGTTTTCCACTCCTTTCTAGGAATGTACCTGTAGTCCTTCAGTAAATTCTGCTACAATGTATCTCTTGGCTGAATTTTTCTTCCAAGTTAGACAAGAAGCAAGGATGCTCCCACTTCCTCGTAACAATACCAGGAATTGCTGGGCGTGGTGGCTCACGCCTGTAATCCCAGCACTTTGGGAGGCCGAGGCGGGCGGATCACAAGGTCAGGAGATGGAGACCACGGTGAAACCCCGTCTCTACTAAAAATACAAAAAATTAGCCGGGCGCGGTGGCGGGCGCCTGTAGTCCCAGCTACTAGGGAGGTTGAGGCAGGAGAATGGCGTGAACCCAGGAGGCGGAGCTTGCAGTGAGCCGAGATCGCGCCACTGCACTCCAGCCTGGTGGACAGAGTGAGACTCCGTCTCAAAAAAAAAAAAAAAACAAAAAAAAACAAAAAAACAAAAAACCAGGAATTTTACATGTTGCTGTGGTTGACTAGAGCTATACCTATCCTCATCTCCACAGAAGGCCTATTAGAGTACTGATGTTATTTGTCCTAAGGAAAAAGTTAAGAAGATGAACTAAACTCTGGTTGCAGGGTTGTTCTATATTCAAACTAGGGAAGAGTTAATTTCCAGCCCAAAAGGAGACTGCAGAATTGAATATGTACATCTATATATTGGTCTATTTTGCAGTTATTAGAATGGCTATAGAAAAATGTGTAATATCAGAGAAAATTTTTATGATATGCTATGGAGGTCAAAAAATTGTTCTCAATTCATTCCCCATCATTCTCTGCTCTGTTCCATCTCAGAGGGAGCCATATTTACTTGTCCTGTGGCTGGCTTCCAATAGTTGCAATGACAGGCACAAACAGAAAGCTGAGCACAGGTACAGCCAACAATATCAATACTGCACCCAGACTGCCTGGGATTCCTTTTTTATGGATTTTGTGTGTATCTCAGCTGCTTTCATGTGATTTCATTTCAAGGGAATGCCTTCAGTTATTTTCCAGAAAACTGTTCGCAAGTTCCCAGAGCCCACTTTTCCTAGCAAAGAACTGGAAATGCCTGGGAATTTAATTCCAGGAGTGGGGCAGTCACTCTTAACCAATGAATAAGATAACTGGAAGTAAGAAAACATTTGCTTTGGGGTCAAAGAATTGAGGTACAGCTTACACTTCGGATGGTTCCTGCAGGATTCAGCTACAGCCATCCTCTAAGGTACTTTGCCTGGATTTTGTCTTTTGCCCCTCTCTTATCCTACTCCTTACACTCCCCTATGGGTTCCCCCAGAAACACTTCTGTGATAATTCTTTCCATACAAATTCTTGGCCAAATAAAACTCATTATAAACCAGTAGAAGAAAGGGAGACACTAAGGGATGTTTTCCCTGTCCCTCTGCCTCAGTGCTGTCCCCAGCAAAGGTTGCATCTTCTCCTTGGCTCCAATTTCTATCAGGTAGCCTTCAATGGGGTTATTCAATGCAAGTACACTCAAGTCTTTTACATTACAGTTAAGACGTTGTGTGGAAGAATGGGACTGCAGGATTTGGGATGGGTGTCTCAGATAAAGCTGAAAAATCCACCAAAAACCTCTTGCTATTTTAGGGCAAAAATGGAGACTTGCACCTACATTATTCCCTCATCTTATCATATAGCCCAAGAAGCAGCCAGCCTAACAGAATAGGAGATGGTCTATCGAAGATTTACTGGGGTTAGTGTGCTATTTTCCAAAACGTAGTATGTTTTAAAACAGAGGCAAATAGAAGGTGTTATTTTCTCCCATTGCCAATACACATAGACCAGAAATCAACAGATAGAAATAGAAGTGGCTCTTTCACTATTACACATAATATTCCATCATTGGAATCTTGCAGCCCTGTGTTCTGATGCTTTATAGATCTTAGTTCCCAACTGCCATCTGGTCATTTGGGGCTCCTCATGCCAATGAGTCAACTGGCAGAAGAGGAGTTACTACACCAGTTTTGATGGTTTACCCAACTTATCAAAGGGAAATTGCATTGCTGCTACACAATAAGGACTGGGAAGACTATGTCAGAATCCACTAGGAAACATCATAGTACTTCCATATCCCGCAGTAAAAGTTAATGGAAGATTATAGCAACCAAATCAAGGCAGGACCACTAAAGACCCAATATTTCAGGAAGAAAGAGTTAGATCTCTCCACCAAAAGAGAACCCAGTTAAGGTACACCTGAGTGTAAGAGAACAGGGAGCAGATGGTGGAAGAAGAAATTGAAAAATATCAACTATGGCCTCATGACCGTTACATAAATGAAGACTGTATCAGCTATGCATATTTTTATTATTACTATGCCTGCATTTCTTAACACAATACCCATTTTCCCCTTTTATCTATTCTTTACTATTTTGTTGGAGGAGTACTAGTGGGTTCTAATTTTATAAACTTAGTTTTCAGCGATGACCCTGAGAAGTGACAACGTGCTAGCAGCCCTCGCTCGCTCTCGGCGCCTCCTCGGCCTCGGCGTCTGCTCTGGCCACTCTCGAGGACCCTTTCAGCCCTCCACTGAGCTGTGGGGGCCCCTCTCTGGGGCTGGCCAAGGCCTGAGCCGGCTCTCTCTGCTGGCGGGGAGGTATTGGGGGAGAGGCACAGATGGGAGCCGGGGCTGCCAGCGGCACTGGTTCCAGGTGGGCACAGGCTCAGCGGGCCGGCACTCGGCGCGACCTGCAGGGGGACTGCTGGGCTTGATCCGGTGATGAGCTCCCTCTGGGCTGCCAGAACACCCAGGCTAGGTGCTGCAAAGTCCTGCGGCTAGTGCTATTGAGAGGTGAAACTGGCTGGGCTTCTGGGTAGGGTGGGGACCTGAAGAACTTTTCTGTCTTTAGCTAAACGTTTGTAAACACACCAATCAGCACTCTGTCTACCTAATCTGGTGGAGGCTTGGGGAACGTTTGTGTCTAGCTAAAGGATTGTGAATGCACCAGTCAGCATTCTGTGTCTAGCTAAAGCTTTGTAAACGCACCAATCAGCACTCTGTCATAACGGACCAATCAGCTCTCTGTAAAGTGGAGCAATCAGCAGGATGTGGGTGGGGCCAGATAAGGGAATAAAAACATGCCACCGGCAGCTACCATAGTCAGCCCCAGAAACGTGCTAGGGTTCTCTTCCGATTTTGCTCCTAGCAATAAATCTTGCTGCTGCTCACTCTTTGGGTCCCCACCACTTTTAAGAGTTGTAATACTCACTGCCAAGGTTTGCAGCTTTACTCCTGTGGCCAGTGAGACTGCGAACCCACCAGAAGGAATGAACAACTCCAGACATGCTGCCTTTATGCGCTGTAACACTCACTGCGAAGGTCTGAAGCTTCGCTCCTGAAGCCAGTGAGACCACAAACCCACTGGAAGGAACGAACAACTCCAGACACACCGCCTTTAAGAGCTGTAACGCTCACCGCTAGCATCCCTGGCTTCACTCCTGAAGTCAGGGAGACCAGGAACCCACCAGAGGGAAGAAACTCTGGACAGATCTGAACATCTGAAGGAACAAACTCCGGACACATCATCTTTAAGAACTGTAACACTCACTGCAAGGGTCCACGGCTTCACTCTTGAAGTCAGCAAGACCAAGATCCCAGCAATTTGGGATACAGCCCCACCATAAGTAGGTATCCAGAATTAATGAAAGGAGCTATATATCACCTGAATAAACTGTCCTTGGATAATACAGTTACTTTTTGCCTCCGCTTTGAAGGAAAGGAAGAAATTTTTTTTTTCTATGTAAGTGACTGCTGTCTTCTCTTAGAAATATTAAGTTGTTGTGTGGGCGTTAAACATGGGTAGAAGGATGAAAATGGGGGCCAAGTAACAAAAGGATAGACTATAAACAACCATTCTACTGTTTACTTTTAAATCAATTTCTTCTCTTCTCCATCCTCGTATGTATTACAGCCAACTATGTACATTTCCATAGTCCAAACTACATAACAAACAGAAGGCCAAAGGATAGGAAAAGTGAGGAACCTTGGTTTTGTTCCTTATTTTATTTATTTTTATTTATTTATTTATTTATTTATTTATTTATTTATTTATTTATTTATTTATTTATTTTTGGAGATGGAGTCTCACTCTGTTGCAAGGCTGGAATGCAATGGCGCGATCTCAGCTCATTGCAACCTTCCCGAGGTCAAGTTATTCTCCTGCCTCAGCCTCTTGAGTAGCTGGGACTACAGGCGCCCGCCACCATGCCCAGCTAATTTTTGTATTTTAGTAGAGAGGGGGTTTCACCATGTTGGCCAGGATGCGCTTGATCTCTCGACCTTGTGATCCGCCCACCTCTGGTGGGAGCCACCGCGCTCAGCCTATGTTTTTTTTTCTTTTCCTGCTGCAGGTGCACCCCCCGCAGCAAATGTATCTTCTCTGTGGCTCCAGCTTCCACTGAACGTCACCTTTATCCCTGCTCTACTTTGCAGCCCCTCTGTGGATCTCATTCTCACTGGATGACCCTGGCGTCTGTGTTATGTTAACTCTGCTTCTTCTTTGTATTTCTTAAGGTCTATGACAGTAGGAAGAAGCATTTTCCTACTGTTGATAATTTCTGGGTTCCCTCATCATTCTGTTTAGCTTCTCAATTCTTGAATCAGCAGTGTAATACATTTCGTTTATTTTACACTTCTATTTAAAATATTGCTGTGGCTTAATTGTCCCCACCAAAACTCATGTTGAAATTTAGTTGTCATTGTAACTGGGTTGAGAGGTGGAACCTTTAAAAGGAGATGAGATCGCAAGAGCTCAGAACTCATGAATGAATTAATGACATTATCATGAGAGTGTGTCAGTATCAGGAGAGCAGTCTCCTGATAAAACAATGAGCTCAGTCTGGTTTTTTTCCTCTCTATGCCTTGTGTACCCATTTCCTTGCCATGTGATACCTTCACCAATGATGCAGCAAGAAAATTCTCACCAGATGGTAATTCCATGTTCTTGGACTTCCCAGCCTCCAGAACCATGAGCCAAATAAACTTCTGCTCTTTGTAAATTACCTAGTCTGTTGTATTCTGGGTAATTTCTATAGCAGCAGAAAGTGGACCAAGATAAACAAGTACACTGGTTTCTATTTGCTCCTAATACCATTCTTAAGTGTACAATATAGAATACCACATAGTATATACAATATGATCTCACTTTATTAAAGAAAATACACAAACAAATGTTTTGGAAGGATATACTTGTATATTATTAACAGTGGTCAGGGAAGTCAGGTACATATACATATACATATATATACACACACATATACATATATATGCACACGTGTGTGTGTGTGTGTGTGTGTGTATTTGAGACAGGGTTTCACTCTTGCCCAGGCTGGAGTGCAGTGGCACGACCACAGCTCACGACATCCTTAACCTCCCTGGGCTCAGGTGATACTCCCACCTCTGCTTCTACAAGTTTGACTGTTTTAGATACTTTATATAAGTGGAATCATATAGTATTTGTCTCCTGTAACTGGCTTACTTCACTTCACAAAACATCCTCCTGATTCATCTGTATTATCACAAATGGCAGGATTTCCTTCTTTTAAAAGGCCAATAATATTCTATTGTATAAGTATGCCACAATTTTTTCTCAACTCATCTATCTGTGAACACTGAGGGGTGATGTTTTAGTTGAACTTACTAATGCCAGTAGTTCTGACAACTCCTAAATCTCAGTGGTTTAACACAATGAAATTTCATTGCTGGATCACCGCACAGTCCAATCAGATGTTTGGCAGATCAGTAGTGGTTTAGGGCTTCTTACTTCTTCTGTCTGTGGTTCTAGCATCTATCCGTTGGTATTTCTTTGGAGTCATCTGTTGGATCCCCCTCATTCAACCAGCTAACAAGTGAATTGGGAAGGTATAAACAATGGCATAAAATAGTTAGGGGCCAGGTCTCTCTCAAGTGCTTGAATCATCCACAAGTGTTCTAAATATGTCCAGTATATTTTTCCGGTTTGTTTTGTCTACACGTAACAGAAATCCAAGTACACTAGCATTAACAAATCGAGGTTAATTTTTTCCACATACAACAACAAAAATAAGTAAAAATGAGAAGTCTAACACTAACACAACTATACCAAGTTGCCACCAGGAACCCAGGATTCTATATCTTTTCACTTTACCGTCCTTACCATGTGTCTTTCTTGTTTATACTTGCAAAATGGTGCTATACTACTAAAGATTAGCATATTAGATCAAGTTCCAGGAAGGAAGGGAGAGGAGAAAGGGTTAATAGCATGTGCCACCTGTCCATCTTTTTTTATTCAAGAAAAAAATAGCTTTCCCAGAAACCATACCTAGAATGTTTTCTCTTATTTTTCATTGGCAAGACTGCATGTGCAGGGAAATTAATGCAATGAGTATTTAACTAGCTGCATTGCCATGGTGAACAAAGATGAGCTCACGTAGCTAAAGCAAAAGGGAGGAAGGACGTTGGGCAGCCACTATGAGCTTATGCCTCGTGTAGATGTGCCAGTCCTCCAGAGCTTTAGTTAAGATCTCTAGTACACTGATTTTTTTTCTCTGCCTCCTTTAAGACCTTTAACTGTGCAGCCCAACCAATCAAAATAAACATCCTCATTTTCTTTAGTATCCATAAGTCGAAGGAGTTGAATATTTCAGATTTGCTGCCTCACACAAGCTATAACTCTAATTTCCTGTTTGAGTCAGACAGAGTTTGACTCAAGATATAATAACATAGGGTGAGATCCCTTTATAGCATAGGCTTGGTGCCTTTTCGACTGAGGCACTTTCTGCCATACTCTAAGTTTATTCATGTTTCCTGACCTGGGAATGTGATTCAAATGACTGTGTGTATAACTCTGGTTTGCAAGAACAGAAATCACACATGTAATTGGAGAGGCCTCTGGACGTGCAGTTAGTGCTTACTATCAACTTTGCCCAGGATCAGGGAGAGGTTTAGAACACTATTTTGCATTCGATAATGTGGTTTTAGTTCACGTACCTAAGACACATCTTTAAAATGGTTTCTGCTATGTGTAAGATTGATATTAGGTAATTGGGAAGACATGAAGATATATTAGACACAAAGCCATCTTCAAACATTTGACAAATTAATAGAGGGTAGATAACATGTATTACAATACCCATAATACAAATTAGATGATGAGCATAATGTGTGTAAAAAAATTATTTCCTTTGTGGGTATGTAGAAAGATGACTATGACATCTACCTGGGTAAAATTTTGATAGGTAAATCTAGGGAAGAGGAAATTCAAATGGAGAGAAAATATAAGCATGTAAACGTAGCAAAAAAAAAAAAAAAAAGAGTGAAGTCTATATTCATAAAATCTAGAAAATACTTGAAAAATGAAGTTAACAACATGGGTTGAGACCAAGTTATGGGACCAGGAATTAAATAAGTCCACCTGTCCTGAGTTGTAAAACTGACAAGAAGCTTTTTGTTTAAAAAAAGTTACATCTTAAAGGGTCAAGGGAAGAATTTGCAATAACAAGATTTCCAAAGGTCCAATTAAAGGAGGTCAGAGGCTTAGAGTCAGGAATAAGCTTGTCTACAGTCTATTCAAGCTGAAGGAAATGTTAAGTCTGTCTTGGTGGTGTCTAAAAATATAACCCAGGGTCTACACAGGTCATGGTTGTTTCAGGCAATATGGAGGGGAACCATAATATTGAAGTAAAACACAATTAACAAATCTTGTATCTTCTTAATATTCATATTTAGGGAGGTGAATATTTTAAATTAAATATATAACAGGTTTTATAACAATGGATTTATTTTAAAATTCAAAAGCATCTCTGTTCTCAAAATTTATTAAATCAGTGCACATTTCTAACTGCATGCCAAACAGCCTGCAGTGCTGGGAGTACAGAGACAGCACCAAGACCAGAATCTTGCCTCATTTCTCCTAAAGCCGATAATGTTATGCTTGCTTGGCATTGTTGCCAGCACGGCTGTAGCTTGCTGTCACTCATCTCTAAAAAATTAATGGCATTACTGTAGAAAGTGTTGCCCTCCTACCAGTGTAATCCTGAGTTACTTGTGTCACTAATGCGAAGGTGGGAAGTTGAAGATTATTTTCATAATTGCTGCCTACTCTGATGGAAACATACAGTGAACTGCTTTTTTTCAAGTGTCAATGAAAATACCATCTTCCACATATCATTTGAATGATTCATAAATCACAATGAAAGTTTGCCCTTGCTCAAAGGCAAAGAAAAAAATTAACGGGGGACTTGAATAGGTAGAAGTGGGTTTAAAAACAGCTTCTCAAACAAAAATGTTGGATAATAATAAGCGATGGTTAGACGCTAGCTTCAAAATAACTCAGCTTTTCTTCAAGATTACTTGATTCTTTCAGAGTACCTCTGAAATTTTCTGTTAATTTTTTGCTTCTCTCAACTGTATGGATCGGAGGCATAATAAGATTTGGTGTAGATGGTATTTCCAAAATATATTTATGTAAATGTCACTTGGATAAAAATCCTGTATTCCCAGGGCAAGGAAATCAATCCCCAACCTCACTGAATATTTGATCTATAATTACCTTCCAAAATTAGGTACTGGAAGGACATAATAGGTCTAATTCCACTGAAGTATTTTTAATAGCATATTTAAATCATCCTTGATTCCTCCTATACTTATTAACAATTTTCTCAGATAATTTTATGAATGATAATGACAATCTTCAGGGATTACTTAAAAGGAGTTTTCAAAACCATGCATCAGGAAGACAAAAAAAACACTCCACTGCTTTTTAGAGTGATTTTCTCTCTAGTGAATGGAAAATAAGAATCAAACGTTTGAATTTCAGTGTTTCATGAAAATAAAATATCCTATTATGCCAAATTATTTAGGAATTCAAAATAAAGTCCAAAATATCTTCAGGGTATGGTTTAGTTTAGTGCCATCTAAAAAATATATGGGGCCAATTTTCAGATAGAAGCCATATATTTTCTTATTTTTCTTTCAAAACTAAATAACAGCAAGAAAAAGGTAATAGGAACAACACAAAAATAAGTGAAAGTAAGCAAGCAGTGAGGTCAGTGAGTACTAAGCTGTCTTTGCAAGAATGTTTCTGCTGAACTTGGAGCCCTTCGAGTTCTGCTTTGAAGTCTGCATAAGTCAAGGACAGAAGCACAGCCTAGAGCAAGTGCTAAGTAAGGAATCTCATAAGAAATTATACTTCATAAAACTGAAATCTCACTGGGTTTCACCCTCAGTGTAAGGGTTTTAAAAAGAAATAAATACTCAGTCACAAGAATATAATAGTCTCAACCTTGACACTGGAAACTGGAAAGAAAAGAGTTCCCTTGAGAACTCATAACTGCAATCCAGACCTCATACTAGTGTGCAAGCCCAACCATGCAGTCTGTGCAATCCATACAAGTTTAATTGAGAATTCAAAGTGTTTCTGCATTGGTAGTGACCTAAGGGAACTGGCAGAAGCAAGCACAAATTATCTCTGGAGACCTCAAAAATATTCCCATAGGTGAAATTCAAAGAAATACCAATAAGTCAAGTCAAAAGTCACAAAACATACAAAGAAACAACACTATAGGTGAGGGCAATCAAAAATAATAAATGTTAGGATCTGACATGCAAAGAATTTGAGATTTTTGAAATTATCAAAATACTAATATTTCTCAGAATATTAAAGAACTATTAAAATATTTATACAGAAATAAAAGGGATCACTGAAAACATGAGTAAGAAAACTAAAGAATTGCAAGACATATGAAAATAGAATTTCTAAAAATGAAAATATATAATTAAAATGTAAAACTCAACGGATACATCCAACAGCATACTATACACAGAGAAAAAATTATTAACTAAAAGATGAAGCGTAAATATTATTCACAGCCTAGCAGGAAAGACAAAGAAATTAACATATTAGTATTTGTTTAAAGAGAAATTAAGGAAATAAAAAAGGGATTGAGAAGATCTAGCAATAATCTAATGGAAGTTCCAGAAATATAAAATAAAATAATACGGGAAATTTAGAAGAATATTGAAACAGATGTCTGAGAATATTCTAGAATTTTTGAAAGTCTCCAAATATCAGAAGCCCAACAATATTAAGCATGATATAGGAAAAAAAAAATACAGATACAGATATAATCTCCACAGTTAGATACATTATTCATTTTGGAAAACGACAGGACACCATATTTCAAGAAACCTTAAAATCAGTCAAGGAGATAAGATCAATCATCTTGACTGTTTTACAGTAATGAAAGCTAGAAGCAAGATATGTTCTATGTGCTAGAAAACAAAAACAAAGAAACTGCCAGTCTCAAATTTTATAACCAGTGACAAAACCCTTCAATACTGAAGGTGAAATAAGTACATTTTGAGAAAATAAAAACTGAAAAGAGTTTGCCTTTGTAAACCTGAGTGTGTTAGTTAGGGTTCTCCAGAGAATAGAACCAATAGGATGTCTGTACACACACAGACACAGAGTGAGAGAGACAAGAGAAAGAGAGAGAGAAAGAGATTAATCGATTATGGATATTGGCTCATACACTTAATGAAGGATAAGAAGTCTCACAATCTGCTGTCTGCAAGCTGGAGAATCAGGAAAGCCAGGGGTGTAATTCAGTCTGAGTCCAAAGGCCTGAGAACAAGAGAGAGGGAAAGGGGCTGTGGGGAGGAGATGCTGGTGTAAGTCCTCAAGTCCAAAGGCCCAAGAACCAGGAGCTTCAATGTCTGAGAGGTGGAGAAGATGGATGTCCCAGCTCAAACAGAGAGAGCTAACTGACCCTTTCCTCCCTTATGTTCTGTTCAGGCCCTCAATAGATTGAATGATGCTCCTCTACATTGATGAGTGCAGATTTTTACTCAGTCTACTGATACAAATGCTAATCTCTTCTGGAAATATCCTCACAGACACACTCAGAAATAATGTTTTACCAGTTATCTGGGCATCCCTTAGCACAATCTAGTTAACATAAAAAATTCACCACCACACTGTACTAAAAGAAATTCTAAAGAATGCATACTACAGAAATAAGCCTTCTACAATTTTTATATAGAATTTAAATATACCAAAAAAGAATATAATTGACATGGAGATACTTTAACTCATAATGTTTTATGGACCTTGTGTTTTCCTGAAGGAAGTTGAAGGTTTTGATTAATAATAGGATTTTATAAGTTAGAAATTTATGTTTTAATTTATACAGAAATAATAAAATAATAGAAACAGGCCAGGCATGCTGACTGATGCCTGTAATTCAGCACTTTGGGAGGCTGAGGTAGACGTATCACCTAGGGTGAAGAGTTCACGACTAGCCTGGTCAACATGGTGAAACCCCATCTCTACTAAAAAAATTACCAAAAAGTAGCCTGGCATGGTGGTAGGCGCCTGTAATCCCAGCTACTCAGGAGGCTGAGGCAGGAGAATAGCTTGGACCAGGGAGTTGGAGGTTGCAGTGAGCCAAGATCATACCATTGCACTCCAGCCTGGGCAAGAAGAGTAAAATTCTGTCTCAATAATAATAATAATAATAGTAGAAACAAATTATATAAATTCTAAACTAGTAGCAAGAGAAACTTAGTTGATGAAAAAAAATCTACGAAAGGGAATAAAAGAATACAAAGCCCAGGAAACATATTTTGGAGAAAAATGTATAAATTTATAAATGCATATATAAGCTAAATATGAATAATACACTAAAATTTAAAAACATATAAAAATCTAGAATAAAGTTTTATTCTAAATTTAGATAGTACAAATAAGATGGTAGATTTAAATCCAAATATATTATTATATTAAACATCAACAGACTAAATGCAGCAAAGACAAAAATTATAAAAATGTGTGTAAAAGAATTATACGTGCATTGTGTGTGTATGCACAAACATACATATTAATATATATTTATATATACATATATAATTTAAACTATGAGGAAACAGAACATTTCAAAGTTAAAAGGTAGAAAAAGATAAATACTAACAAAAAAACCCTAGTGAGATAAAGATAGTGACAAAAGTTTTAAATCACCAGGATTTACAACAATCTGTGTTTATGTGTATGGAATAAAATAGTCTCAAAACATATAAAGCAAAATTGATAGAACTACAAGAAAAATAGAAAATTCCAGCACCAATCCCAGCACTTTGGGAGGCCGAGACGGGCGGATCACGAGGTCAGGAGATCAAGACCATCCTGGCTAAAACGGTGAAACCCCGTCCCTACTAGAAAATACAAAAAACGAGCCGGGCGAGGTGGCGGGCACCTGTAGTCCCAGCTACTCGGGAGGCTGAGGCAGGAGAATGGCGTAAACCCGGGAGGCGGGGCTTGCAGTGAGCTGAGATCCGGCCACTGCACTCCAGCCTGGGCGACAGAGCAAGACTCCGTCTCAAAAAAAAAAAAAAAAGAAAAGAAAAGAAAATTCCAGCACCATAATAATGAAAAAATGTGTCACGATCTTTCTCACTGATTGCTCACTACAAAAAAGAAAAGATGCTCAAAGTCATTAGTAATCAATGAAAAACGAGATATAGCTATAGCAAGATATAACTTCATGTCTGCCAGCTTGGCAGAAATTTGTAAACTGAACAATAGGCCATGAAGCAACAGGAATGCTCATCCACTTGCAACTGCTCAGAAAAAAAGTTTGGTATGTGCATTCCTTTGAACTAACAATTACACTCCTGGAAATAGACTTTAGAGAAACTTCTTGCACATGTGTATCAGAAGAAAGTTGTGTTCATGAATATTTATTTCTGCATTTTTCAAAACCCAAAAGTGCAAAACAACAGAAAGTATAAACTATGGTATATTTCTACAAAGGAAAATTGTAAAGCAACACAAACAAATGAAAATAAACACAGCAACCACCAGATAATGAGGAAATCTCAGAAATATAATGTTGAGTAAAAGATTCAAATCACAGAAGAGCATAAGAACTGTGATTCTATTTAAATAAAATTAAAAACAGGCAAAATCAAAGGATATATTTGAGAGAAAGAGAGTGAGTGAGAGAGAGAGAGAGAGAGAGTGTGTGTGTGTGTGTGTGTGTGTGTGTGTGTTGCAATACAGTACAGTGGCTTGCATTGGGCCAACTAACAAAGTTGACTAAGATAATTCAGAAAAATCGGGACATCTGGATGTGACAGCCCACACATTCAGGACTACTAGAACCCAACTTGCAGAACATTTTCCAGTATTCCAAAATTTTCCCAAGTCAATATAGGCAATGAGGAATCGGAAAGAAATTTGAAGTTAAAAGGAATCAAAGCTCAAAGCTCTGAAAGATAGATAGTAAAGCTATGGCCTGAGAAACAAACGCTGTACAAAGCCCACAGTATTCATCATATTCTCTCCCTCAAGTCCTCCAATTACTCCTCATAATTAAATACTAATTCCTTAGCATTCTGAATTCAGCCCACTTTAGTTAAGCAAAACAGGCCACTTTACTCTCCAGCTTCACATTTTCTTCATTCCTCATTTTTGTTACTATTATTCCCTCTCTCTAAAATCCTCTTTGCACATCTCATCATGTCAAATCCCTGCTCAATAGGGAAAAATTGAAGGCCTTTCCTCTAAGATCTGAAACATGACAAGAATGCCCATTGTTACCACTGTTATTGAACATAGTACTGAATGTCTGGCTAAGGCAATTAGACAATGAAAAAAAAAAAATAAAGAGCATCCAAACTGGAAAGGAAGAACTCAAATAAGCCTTGTTTGCAGATGGTATGATCTTATATTTGCAAAAACCTAAAGCCTTCACCAAAAAAACTATTAGAACTGATAAATACATTCAGTAAAGTTGCAGGATATAAAATCCGCATATGAAAATCAGTAGCATTTCTTTATGCTAACAGTGAATAATCTGAAAAAGAAAGAAAAAAGTAAGCCCATTTACAATAGCCACAAATAAAATTAAATACTTAACCAAAGAAGCAAAAAGTCTCTATAATGAATACTATAAAACACTGCTGAAAGAAATTGAAGAGGACACCAAAAAAATGGAAAGATATTTCATGTTCATTAACTATAAGGATCAATATTGTTAAAATGCTCATACTACCCAAAGCAATCTACAGATTCAATGCAATCCCTATCAAAATAGCAATGACATTCTTCACAGAGATAGAAAAAACTATCCTAAAACATATATAGAACCACAAAAGAACTCAGAATAGCTAAAGCAATCCTAAGCAAAAAGGACAAAATGGGAGGAATCACATTACCTGGTTTTAAATTAAACGATAGAGCTATAGTAACCAAAACAGCATGGTTCTGGCATAAAAACAGGTGTGTGGACCAATGGAACAGAATAGAAAACCCACAAATGAATCTACTTACCTGCAGTAAACTCATTTTTGACAACAGTGCCATGAGGTACACTACACAAAAGATAGTCTTTTCAATATACAGTGTTGGGAAAACTGAATATCCATATGCAGAAGAATGAAACTAGACCCCTATCTCTCATCATGTACAAAAATAAAATTAAAACAGATTAAAGACTTAAATCTGAGACCTCAAACTATTTAACTACTACAAAAATGTTTCGAGGAAACTCTCCAGGACATTGGTCTGGGCAAAATTTTCTTGAGCTATACCCCGCAACCATAGGCAACCAAAGCAAAAATGGACAAATGGAATCATATCAAGTCAAAAATCTTCTGCACAGCAAGAGAAACAGTCAACAGTGATGAGACAACCCACAGAATGAGAGAAAATATTTGAAAACTACTCATCTGGGGGGCGGAGCAAGATGGCCGAATAAGAACAGCTTCAGTCTCCATCTCCCAGCGCGAGCGACACAGAAGACTGGTGATTTCTGCATTTTCAACTGAGGTACTGGGGTCATCTCACTCGGGAGTGCCGGACAATCGGTGCTGGTCAGCTGCTACAGCCTGACCAGCGAGAGCTGAAGCAGGGCGAGGCATCGCCTCACCTGGGAAGCGCGAGGGGGAAGGGAGTCCCTTTTCCTAGCCAGGGGAACTGAGACACACAACACCTGGAAAATCGGGTAACTCCCACCCCAATACTGCGCTGTAACACCGGCACACCGGAGATTGTATCCCACACCTGGCCGGGAGGGTCCCACGCCCACGGAGCCTCTCTCCTTGCTAACACAGCAGTCTGCGGCAATCTAACCGCAAGGCAGCAGCGAGGCTGGGGGAGGGGCGCCCGCCATCGCTGAGGCTTAAGTAGGTAAATAAAGCCGCTGGGAAGCTCGAACTGGGTGGAGCTCACAGCAGCTCAAGGAAACCTGCCTGTATCTGTAGACTCCGCCTCTGGGGACAGGGCTCAGCTAAAGGAGTAGAAGCCTGTGAAACGCGAACGACTCTGTCTGACAGCTTTGAAGAGAGCAGTGGATCTCCCAACACGGAGGTTGAGATCTGAGAAGGGGCAGACTGCCTGCTCAAGTGGGTCACTGACCCCTGAGTAGCCTAACTGGGAGACATCCCCCACTAGGGGCAGTCTGACACCCCACACCTCACAGGGTGGAGTACACCCCTGAGAGGAAGCTTCCAAAGCAAGAACCAGACAGGTGCACTCGCTGTTCAGCAATATTCTATCTTCTGCAACCTCTGCTGCTGATACCCAGGCAAACAGGGTCTGGAGTGGACCTCAAGCAATCTCCAACAGACCTATAGCTGAGGGTCCTGACTGTCAGAAGGAAAACTATTAAACAGGAAGGACACCTATACCAAAACCCCATCAGTACGTCACCATCATCAAAGACCAGAGATAGATAAAACCACAAAGATGGGGAAAAAGCAGGGCAGAAAAGCTGGAAATTCAAAAAATGAGAGCGCATCTCCTCCTGCAAAGGAGCACAGCCCATCGCCAGCAACGGATCAAAGCTGGTCAGAGAATGATTTTGATGAGATGAGAGAAGAAGGCTTCAGTCCATCAAACCTCTCAGAGCTAAAGGAGGAATTACGTACCCAGCGCAAAGAAACTAAAAATCTTGAAAAAAGAGTGGAAGAATTGACAGCTAGACTAATTACTGCAGAGAAGGTCATAAACGAAATGACAGAGATGAAAACCATGACACGAGAAATACGTGACAAATGCACAAGCTTCAGTAACCGACTCGATCAACTGGAAGAAAGAGTATCAGCGATGGAGGATCAAATGAATGAAATGAAGCGAGAAGAGAAACCAAAAGAAAAAAGAAGAAAAAGAAATGAACAAAGCCTGCAAGAAGTATGGGATTATGTAAAAAGACCAAATCTACGTCTGATTGGGGTGCCTGAAAGTGAGGGGGAAAATGGAACCAAATTGGAAAACACTCTACAGGATATCATCCAGGAGAACTTCCCCAACCTAGCAGGGCAGGCCAACATTCAAATTCAGGAAATACAGAGAACGCCACAAAGATACTCCTCCAGAAGAGCAACTCCAAGACACATAATTGCCAGATTCACCAAAGTTGAAATGAAGGAAAAAATCTTAAGGGCAGCCAGAGAGAAAGGTCGGGTTACCCACAAAGGGAAGCCCATCAGAATGACAGCAGATCTCTCGGCAGAAACTCTACAAGCCAGAAGAGAGTGGGGGCCAATATTCAACGTTCTTAAAGAAAAGAATTTTAAACCCAGAATTTCATATCCAGCCAAACTAAGTTTCATAAGTGAAGGAGAAATAAAATTCTTTACAGATAAGCAAATGCTTAGAGATTTTGTCACCACCAGGCCTGCCTTACAAGAGACCCTGAAGGAAGCCCTAAACATGGAAAGGAACAACCGGTACCAGCCATTGCAAAAACATGCCAAAATGTAAAGACCATCGAGCCTAGGAAGAAACTGCATCAACTAATGAGCAAAATAACCAGTTAATATCATAATGGCAGGATCAAGTTCACACATAACAATATTAACCTTAAATGTTAATGGACTAAATGCTCCAATTAAAAGACACAGACTGGCAAACTGGATAAAGAGTCAAGACCCATCAGTCTGCTGTCTTCAGGAGACCCATCTCACATGCAGAGACATACATAGGCTCAAAATAAAGGGATGGAGGAAGATCTACCAAGCAAATGGAGAACAAAAAAAGCAGGGGTTGCAATCCTAGTCTCTGATAAAACAGACTTTAAACCATCAAAGATCAAAAGAGACAAAGAAGGCCATTACATAATGGTAAAGGGATCAATTCAACAGGAAGAGCTAACTATCCTAAATATATATGCACCCAATACAGGAGCACCCAGATTCATAAAGCAAGTGCTTAGAGACTTACAAAGAGACTTAGACTCCCATACAATAATAATGGGAGACTTCAACACTCCACTGTCAACATTAGACAGATCAACGAGACAGAAAGTTAACAAGGATATCCAGGAATTGAACTCATCTCTGCACCAAGCGGACCTAATAGACATCTATAGAACTCTCCACCCCAAGTCAACAGAATATACATTCTTCTCAGCACCACATCACACTTATTCCAAAATTGACCACATAATTGGAAGTAAAGCACTCCTCAGCAAATGTAAAAGAACAGAAATTATAACAAACTGTCTCTCTGACCACAGTGCAATCAAACTAGAACTCAGGACTAAGAAACTCAATCAAAACCGCTCAACTACATGGAAACTGAACAACCTGCTCCTGAATGACTACTGGGTACATAACGAAATGAAAGCAGAAATAAAGATGTTCTTTGAAACCAATGAGAACAAAGATACAACATTCCAGAATCTCTGGGACACATTTAAAGCAGTGTGTAGAGGGAAATTTATAGCACTAAGTGCCCACAAGAGAAAGCAGGAAAGATCTAAAATTGACACTCTAACATCACAATTGAACGAACTAGAGAGGCAAGAGCAAACACATTCAAAAGCTAGCAGAAGGCAAGAAATAACTAAGATCAGAGCAGAACTGAAGGAGATAGAGACACAAAAAACTCTCCAAAAAATCAATGAATCCAGGAGTTGGTTTTTTGAAAAGATCAACAAAATTGACAGACCGCTAGCAAGGCTAATAAAGAAGAAAAGAGAGAGGAATCAAATAGACGCAATAAAAAATGATAAAGGGGATATCACCACCGACCCCACAGAAATACAAACTACCATCAGAGAATACTATAAACACCTCTATGCGAATCAACTAGAAAATCTAGAAGAAATGGATAATTTCCTGGACACGTACACTCTTCCAAGACTAAACCAGGAAGAAGTTGAATCCCTGAATCGACCAATAGCAGCCTCTGAAATTGAGGCAACAATTAATAGCCTACCCACCAAAAAAAGCCCAGGACCAGATGGATTCACAGCTGAATTCTACCAGAGGTACAAGGAGGAGCTGGTACCATTCCTTCTGAAACTATTCCAATCAATAGAAAAAGAGGGAATCCTCCCTAACTCATTTTATGAGGCCAACATCATCCTGATACCTAAGCCTGGCAGAGACACAACAAAAAAAGAGAATTTTAGACCAATCTCCCTGATGAACATCGATGCAAAAATCCTCAATAAAATACTGGCAAACCGGATTCAGCAGCACATCAAAAAGCTTATCCACCATGATCAAGTGGGCTTCATCCCTGGGATGCAGGACTGGTTCAACATTCGCAAATCAATCAACGTAATCCAGCATATAAACAGAACCAGAGACAAGAACCACATGATCATCTCAATAGATGCAGAAAAGGCTTTTGACAAAATTCAACAGCCCTTCATGCTAAAAACGCTCAACAAATTCGGTATTGATGGAACGTACCTCAAAATAATAAGAGCTATTTATGACAAACCCACAGCTAATATCATACTGAATGGGCAAAAACTGGAAAAATTCCCTTTGAAAACTGGCACAAGACAGGGATGCCCTCTCTCACCACTCCTATTCAACATAGTGTTGGAAGTTCTGGCTAGGGCAATCAGGCAAGAGAAAGAAATCAAGGGTATTCAGTTAGGAAAAGAGGAAGTCAAATTGTCCCTGTTTGCAGATGACATGATTGTGTATTTAGAAAACCCCATCGTCTCAGCCCAAAATCTTCTTCAGCTGATAAGCAACTTCAGCAAAGCCTCAGGATACAAAATTAATGTGCAAAAATCACAAGCATTCTTATACACCAGTAACAGACAAGCAGAGAGCCAAATCAGGAATGAACTTCCATTCACAATTGCTTCAAAGAGAATCAAATACCTAGGAATCCAACTTACAAGGGATGTAAAGGACCTCTTCAAGGAGAACTACAAACCACTGCTCAGTGAAATCAAAGAGGACACAAACAAATGGAAGAACATACCATGCTCATGGATAGGAAGAATCAATATCGTGAAAATGGCTATACTGCCCAAGGTTATTTATAGATTCAATGCCATCCCCATCAAGCTACCAATGAGTTTCTTCACAGAATTGGAAAAAACTGCTTTAAAGTTCATATGGAACCAAAAAAGAGCCCGCATTGCCAAGACAATCCTAAGTCAAAAGGACAAAGCCGGAGGCGTCACGCTACCTGACTTCAAACTATACTACAAGGCTACAGTAACCAAAACAGCATGGTACTGGTACCAAAACAGAGATATAGACCAATGGAACAGAACGGAGCCCTCAGAAATAATGCCACACATCTACAACCATCTGATCTTTGACAAACCTGACAAAAACAAGAAATGGGGAAAGGATTCCCTATTTAATAAATGGTGCTGGGAAAATTGGCTAGCCATAAGTAGAAAGCTGAAACTGGATCCTTTCCTTACTCCTTATACGAAGATTAATTCAAGATGGATTAGAGACTTAAATGTTAGACCTACTACCATAAAAACCCTAGAAGAAAATCTAGGTAGTACCATTCAGGACATAGGCATGGGCAAGGACTTCATGTCTAAAACACCAAAAGCAACGGCAGCAAAAGCCAAAATTGACAAATGGAATCTAATTAAACTCAAGAGCTTCTGCACAGCAAAAGAAACTACCATCAGAGTGAACAGGCAACCTACAGAATGGGAGAAAATTTTTGCAATCTACTCATCTGACAAAGGGCTAATATCCAGAATCTACAAAGAACTCAAACAAATTTACAAGAAAAAAACAAACAACCCCATCAAAAAGTGGGCAAAGGATATGAACAGACATTTCTCAAAAGAAGACATTCATACAGCCAACAGACACATGAAAAAATGCTCATCATCACTTGCCATCAGAGAAATGCAAATCAAAACCACAATGAGATACCATCTCACACCAGTTAGAATGGCAATCATTAAAAAATCAGGAAACAACAGGTGTTGGAGAGGATGTGGAGAAATAGGAACACTTTTACACTGTTGGTGGGATTATAAACTAGTTCAACCATTATGGAAAACAGTATGGCGATTCCTCAAGGATCTAGAACTAGATGTACCATATGACCCAGCCATCCCACTACTGGGTATATACTCAAAGGATTATAAATTATGCTACTACAAAGACACATGCACACGTATGTTTATTGCGGCACTATTCACAATAGCAAAGACTTGGAATCAACCCAAATGTCCATCAGTGACAGACTGGATTAAGAAAATGTGGCACATATACACCATGGAATACTATGCAGCCATAAAAAAGGATGAGTTTGCATCCTTTGTAGGGACATGGATGCAGCTGGAAACCATCATTCTTAGCAAACTATCACAAGAAGAGAAAACCAAACACTGCATGTTCTCACTCATAGGTGGGAACTGAACAATGAGCTCACTTGGACTCGGGAAGGGGAACATCACACACTGGGGCCTATCATGGGGAGGGGGAAGGGGGGAGGGATTGCATTGGGGAGTTATACGTGATATAAATGATGAATTGATGGGTGCTGACGAGTTGATGGGTGATGGGTGCAGCACACCAACATGGCACATGTATACATATGTAACAAACCTGCACGTTATGCACATGTACCCTAGAACTTAGAGTATAATGAAAATAAATAAATAAATTTAAAAAAAAAAAAAAAAAGAAAACTACTCATCTGACAAGGGATTAATAACCAGAATGTATAAGGAGCTCAAACAACTCTATAGGAGAAACATCTATTAATCCAATCTAAAATGGGCAAAAGATTTGAATAAACATTTCTCAAAGAAGACATACAGGACTGGGAGTCGTGGCTCATGGCTGTAATCCCAGCACTTTGGGAACCAAAGGCTAGTGGATCACTTGAGTCCAGGGGTTTGAGACCAGCCTGGGCAATGTGGTGAAACTCCATCTCTACAAATAAACACAAAACAAATTAGCTGGGTGTGGTGGCACGTGCCTGTAGTCCCAGATACTTGGGGGGCTGAGGTGGGAGGATTGCTTGAGGCCAGGAGGTCAAAGCTGCAGCAAGTCAAGATCAAGCCACTGCACTCTAGCCTGGGCAACAGAGCAAGAGACTAACTCAAAAAGAAAAAGACATACAAATGGCAAACAGGCATATGAAAGGAGCTCAACATCGTTGATCATCAGAGAAATGCAAATCAAAACTATAATGAGATATCATCTCACCCCAGTTAAAATGATTTATATCCAAAAGACAGGCAATAACGAATGCTGGCAAGGATGTGGAAAGGGAACCCTTGTACACTGTTGGTGGGAATGTAAATTAGTACAACCACTATGGAGAATAGTGTGCAAGTTAGGCAAAAAAACTAGAAATACAGCTATCATATGACCCAGGAATCCCACTGCTGACACCCAAAATAATGGAGATCAGCATATCAAAGAGATATCTGCATTCCCGTACTTGTTACAGCACTGTTCACAATAGCTAAGATTTGGAAGCAACTTAAGTGTCCATCAACAGAGGAATGGAAAAAGAAAATGTGTTACATATACAGAATGGAGGACTATTCCGTCATAATAAAGAATGAGATCCTGTCATTTGCAACAACATGGATTTTATCATGTTGGAACTGGAAATTACCATATTAAGTGAAATAAGTCAGGCACAGAAAGCCAAACATTGCGTGTTTCTCACTTATTTGTGGGATCTAAAAATTAAAGCAATTGAACTCCTGGAGACAGAGAATAGAAGGACGAATACCAGAGACTGGGAGGGGTAGTGGGGAGGTTAGGGGGAGATGGAGGGGAAGTGAGATGCTTAATGGCTACAAAAAAAATAGTAAAGGGAATAAATAAGACGTAGTATTTGGTAGCACAACAGAGTGACTATAGTCAATCGTAATTTAATCGTACACTTTAAAATAACTAAGAGTATAATTGAATTGTTTGTAATACAAAGGATAGATACTTGAGGGGCTGGTTACCCCATTTTCCATGCTGTGATTGTTATGCATTGCATTCCTGTATCAGAACATCTCATGTACCCCATAGTAGATGTGTATACCCCTATTACATACTCACAAAAATTAAAATTAAAAAATGTGGATGGAGGTCACCAAGGGACAGAGTGATGGCATTTTTCTCAGGAAAAGTGACTAGCCTTCAATACCTGTTTCTATTAATAGTTATCAGATATTTAGGCAAATGACACTATTAAATGTACAAAAGCCAGCTTCTTTCACAACTTTGAATACACTGCTTAGATGTGAAAGCTGCAAAAGAATGCAGACTGAAAATAAGTGGCCATCTTTTAATGTTTCTCCATTCCTTTATGTACAAGAGTCAACAGTTTTATTATTAGGACAATTGCACTGGCTGAACTATCAAGAATGAAATGGAATTGCTGAACCTTAACCCAAGGACTACCATATTGCTTTGAAACCCCAATTTTACTTCATCAGAAATCCCATTGATGAGGGAGTATGAGTGTAGCACAGCTGTGCTATCTGTAAACTTTAGTCTCCCACCTTCTGTTTCTGAGGTGACCAAGGAGTTGCCTGTAAACTCTACAGTCTAGCTCTCCCATGTTTGGCCTGCTCAGTGAATGGAACAAATCTCACGGGGGCAGGAGAAGTTAGAGGACAAATACCAACCTGTGGAGTACCTGGGGAGTAAAAGGTGTAAACTTGGTGTTCTGCAGTATATTATCTGGCAACAGCTGTCAGCTATCTCCAAACAATAAAAGTTAATTATAATCTATTCATCTCTTCCCCTGGTCATAGTCATCATTCTAGCCCACATCAGCATACAGGGTTATTTAACATATTAAATAACATTACAGCATTACAGGACTAGTTATTTTCATATCCCAGTTGATACAAGCACTGCTTGGATATTGGCTGCAAGTCTGTTGGTTGCAACAAAATTCTCTTTGGAAAATCTCATGCAGCAGGGGTTATGTAGAACATTCATTGTGTCGCTATACTTAATGAAACTTGTTTTTGGATATAAAATTTCCCCAAGAATTATATTCAAATATATTACTTTCATTTATGTCATTCACCTTCTCCAAAACCAGCTCAAAAATAAATTATTGAACTCAAATTATTTTACTCAGCCTTGATTAAACTCAGAGATCATATGTTTCAGTAGCAACTAATGGAAATTTAAGTAAAGAGCTGTTGAAGTAGGGTTTTTGAGAAAGTAAAGCAGATGATTACAAATTATCTTTGTTTAAATGAAAAATAAGGGGAATGTTAGTGGTATTTGCATATTAGTTGCCTCAAAATTTCAGCGAAAGTTGTTTTTTTATAATCATAGTTGATTTTTTCCTAAATCTGTTTACCCAAGGGAAAAAAATGAAATGTTTCTTTTAACAATTTCAGGAGTCATTAATTTATAAACTTGAGACTAAATGTTTATTATCAGAAACTATATTTGTTAAAAGAACTTACTGTTTCTTTAAACAATGTTTGTCTTGGGAAATTGGCTTTTCTCACTAACCTTAAGATAATTAACCTACTATCTATGATTTCACTGATCTGGCTCTAATTTACTTAATCAGTGTAAAAGATCAGAAAGATACTCCTGTGATTAACAATATACATAAGAGAAATCAACTCCCAGAGTGATGATGTGAGAAGTGTGGACCCTCTTGCCAGTCAATCATTCAACTGCTGAAAATGATATAAAAAAACTCTAGAAATTGTCTTAAGGCATATAGCAAATGGAAAACATTTAGTCCAGAAAATCTACTAAGTTTCACTAAGGACATCAACAGCCTGGGGCAACTGAGCCATGAATTTGCTCACATACCATCACTTCCCCCAGGCCCCAGATCAATATGATGGAAGCTCTACTGCAGAAATGTGCAGCTAAGACCAAAATTCTTCTCTACCTAGCTGCCAGCCAGAGACGCATACAACTAACAGACATCTATAGAACACTCACTCAATAAAAGCAGAATACATATTCTTCTCTAGTGCACATGGAACCTTTTCCAGGAGAGCCCACATGCCAGGCCATAAGCAACATGGGTATTAACCACAGGAAAAGGTCAAGAGAATTGAAAAGAAAGCAAATTCTGACTTTACTAAACCCCTAAACCAACCAACCCCAGCAGCCACCTACTTACAGACTTATTGTTATGAGATGAAAATAAATGTCTTTTTATTAATCTGCTGTTAGTAAGAATTTCTATTTCTTGTTGAAAGCTGAAAGTATTCATAACAAATTCTATCGCTATACCAGAAAGAGGAGAAGATGGTTCTTAGAATTTTGACAGGAGACTCTGGGGCTTTTTACAAAAGAATATGTTTTTTTCTTCCCCACATACACCATTCTATTAGGACCATGCTAGAAGTCACTTGCACTATGACTATCTACAATCTCACTTAATACTATGCACAGCCTGACAATAGTGCAGCCCAGTCATTCACCCTTATTGCTCAGGCTCTCAGGGTGCATGTGTAATGATGTCTAATCCTTCCTGTTTGTTTTCAAGGCTCTCAACTTGCAGTTTAAAGCCTTTAATAATGATCTAAAAATCACTTTTTATTTAGTCAACAAACTGAAAAAAAATTATAGTCGATACCAGAAAGTGGTAAACATCTTTCCTAGTCTCTTCCCATAAACTCTTGTAGTGGATCTCAAAGTGCAGTCCCCAAGCCACCTGCATCAACATCATCTGAGAACTTGTTAGAAATGCAAATTCAGAAACCATCATTCTTAGCAAACTATCACAAGAACAGAAAACCAAACACCGCATGTTCTCACTCATAGGTGGGAACTGAACAATGAGCTCACTTGGACTCGGGAAGGGGAACATCACACACTGGGGCCTATCATGGGGAGGGGGGAGGGGGGAGGGATTGCATTGGGGAGTTATACCTGATATAAATGATGAATTGATGGGTGCTGACGAGTTGATGGGTGCAGCACACCAACATGGCACATGTATACATATGTAACAAACCTGCACGTTATGCACATGTACCCTAGAACTTAAAGTATAATAAAAAAAAAAAAAAAAAGAAATGCAAATTCTCAGGCCCCAACAGACCTTCTGAACCACTTGCTCAGAGTTTGAGAGCCTCTGCCCTACAGCACAGAGCCATATCAGGTGATGCACTCTCTCCTCCTACTCTTAGGCTTTTCTTTCTTACCACCTTCTTCTAGTATCTAGCTTTTCCCCCTCTCTTCTGTCAGTGTTAAAAGCCTGCAGATAATATCCAAATCCATCATCTGATCTCATTAATTATCAGGATGATTGCTGACCCCACAATAAGGCTCATGGGAGATTCTCCACTTACATATCATAATACATAACCCAAAAGCCCATGCTCCAAATATTTAACCACAGCCTGTCAAAACCAGGAGGAAAGTAGAGTTAAAAGGTCCTATATGTCTGTCCCCATCCCAAGTAAAGACATTGAACCTCTTTCTTCATTTAATCCACCCTTAATCATGGGCCCTTCCTCTCATTTTTCATTCCTTCCCCCTCTATCTCTTTACCTGGTACTCAGTCAACTCACTTCATGTTCAAAATAGCTCTCACTGTCACCTCTACCTCATTTCAAACTCCAATTACTATCTTTACTCTGTCTAAACTTCACACTGTCTATTTTCATTTCTTTTAGCTAGGAGAGTGAAAGCTGAGCATCGATGATCTGTGTGTGTATATCCTAGAGATTCAGCCTAATTATCTTGTGTTAAAGACAATGTATTATTGTTTCATCCATTTTTAATCAGCCCTCTCTGCAGTGAAAGAATGTCCTTTTTGAAGACGTGATCTCAGTGTGAACCACCCCCAACCCTGGTTACCCTTTACTAATGTCTAATTTATGTACATATTCACAACGTTGTTTTTATATTCTTCTCACTGTGTATCCCCTAGCAGATTTTTGAACAGGTATTTCTCATGTATTTTCCTGATTACTTGAAGACTTTTGAAAATCTGACTTTGGTTATATGTTCATTAAAATGTCATGCAGCACTGTCCTTCCAACTAGAGACACAAAAAGTAATGAAAAACAAACCAAAGCCAAGAGACTCCTCAGCCTGGGTGTACAGTAGAGTTCACCCCAATTACAATAAAGTATCCCTCATTTAAGCATCTGAAAAACAATTTTAAAAAGTATTACAGAACAGACGTCTCTCCTCAGAAGTGTCAGCTGTTTGAAAAAACATTTGAAGGGTATAATGGAATTAATGCCTACATGTGTCTCTCTTCTATGAACAAAACTACACTCTGCTGACCTTTGTATTCTTCTTTTTTCCTTGCCAGTGATATTTCTCTATTTTTATTTTATTTTGCTCTTTGAAGCCACCACAAGTCCTTCTTGGAAAAACATCATAAAATCAATGATTTATTTTAAAAAGAGTTTCAGTAGCATATTTGTTACTTTTAGTAATATTTAAGTGACAATAATAACTTATATAGTGCTTTTAACTTTTCTATGCATTTCATTAACATTTTTCTATGGATTCTTACACTAAATCCAAGAACAGGAATTTTTAAATTTTAACAATAAGGAATTAAAATTTAGAGATGTAAGTCTCTCATGGTCATTCATTTAGATATTATTAACAATAACAAAATTTAAACAGCAGCAGCTCATTACATTTGCAGATTGCTAACTAGGACTTAA